>NC_039360.1:123920162-124086562 GCF_003573695.1 Papaver somniferum
TGGATTCGATCATGAAATCAGAGTAATGGGATAATATAGTTATTGTTATTCTATGAGATCAAGTCGTGGATTCGATCATAGAATCAGAGCAATCGTTATTTCCATTCCATGGGACCAGTCGTGGATCATGGAATATGAGCAATTGTAATTAGGAATAATTAACTTTGTGGCTCTATACTAGCAGAGCAAGCTGTCTAGGAGCATTAATTATCCCGATATGAGCTTGCCGGTAAGTCATATCCTTTATATAGTCAGGGTAAACTTGTTGTTTGTTCCTGAAGACGTTATCGCTCTATACTAGCAGAGCAAGCTGTCTAGGAGCCGTCCATCTCGTGATGCTATATAGAAATAATCACTGAAAGTATTCAGTATTCATGAGATATGCCGTTGTCCAGTCGTGAGACTACATATATACATGTACTCTGAGAGAAAGTACTATCCGTTGAGAATTCGATGAGAGACTCGTGTCTCGATACTCACGTCTGATTGCTGAATCAGAGCTTCGTACCTTTGTCGAAAATCCACCATCTACATTAAGTCCCCTTCTTACTGAGGAAAGTTGTGTTCCTCAGTCAGCATTAAATGGTGATTTTCCGGCCATAAATAATAATACCAGTAATTGAACTTAGTCGTAAGTTGAGACGTTACCGGATTTAGAGAGCATGAGAAAACAACGACTTGATGAAGGCTTCAATGTCATGATTGGAGCATCGTTTGATGATCATAAATTGGTGTTGAACCGCTGGTTTGGACGACGAGTCCGTGGTCGGTTAGGATTCGCGGGTCGGGCCCAATAAGGAAATCCTTAGAAAATTAGGTTTTGGAAACAAAAATTGATATAAAAGGGATCAATCCCTCTTTTTTTTTATTCCTCCCTCACACGACCAACACCTTGATCAAATCTTCATCTTCATCACGCCAGCAGCAGGAAGTCGTCGAGTTCCAGCGCCGCCGCCGTCGCCTGTCGCTGTCGGCCAATTTCAGGCCGAACTTTCCAGGTGCGTATTTTTTTTTTTTTTTGATGTTTGCTGATTCTATGACCTCATGAATTGTTCATGCTTTGACATGATGAAATTATACATGTGTGTATATTAGTGTGAGTTTTATGAAAAACCCTCGTTTTTGAAAACGTACGTTCGTTCGATCGTTAGTTTTGAAAACTAACTATAATCCCTGATTTAGGAGAGATTTTTTTTTTATATGAACCTAGGTCCAGTGATAAAACTTAGTGTATGCTTTCATGTGTACCAAGGTTTTATCATAAAAGAGTGAATTTTCATGAAATCGAATAATCCTTCGTTTTAAAGACAAATAACGACGACACGAAGGAAAATATATATGATGAACTTGTGTCCAGTGATAAAATTTTGCTTATGAGCTTTCATGTAAATACAAAACTTTATCATATGTATAAGATGTGAGCTTTCACAATATTTTTGAAATAAACCTTCGTTTTAAAGAAAAATAACGACGATACGAAGGAAAAATAGTTTTTTTTTTATATGTAGCCGTGACATATATTGTGTAAAATCTGATGGTATATTTTATTTGCATGAATTTGTTTTCATTAGATAAAATTCTTGAGAATTTATGTATACAAGTTGCATTAATTGCTGCTTTTTTTCGAAAAATCAAAGCGTGTGTTTTGAGGAACCTTCGAAGATAGACAATATATTTATGATGAAATATTTTATTGTTGTAAACTTCATCGGTCAGTTGTGTGAATGTTCACATTATGAAAATTGTGTTCGTGATTTTATGAAAAATCAGTTTCGAAATTAATAAAGTTTCGTTCGTTTTTTGCAGTTTTCGAAGAGACGAACGATTTTGAGGCGTTAACTCTACCGTTACTATCACTATTGTTAGTGGAAGTATAAAAGGTAAGAGTTAAGAGTTACCATTTTTTTGTATTTCCTTGATTTATATCTGGACGGCATACTGAAGTAGAATGTAGTGTGAACCTTTTCAGCTACTCAGCAAAGATGACCAATTCCCAAGCTGACGACGCCTCGAGGGAAGAGATGTGCGTTGATGATGGTATCTCCAGAGATGAGACATGCATGGATGAAACTTCCGTTGGGGGAGACGAAGACGAAATCCCTGGGATTAAGAATGTCCCGAACATAGATGATGCATTCTTTGAAAAAGATATTCCAGGAGCTGAGCAACATTTGAAATCCCCAGTGTATCGTCTTTTGATAAATCCCAGAACTGTTACTCAGAAGAAATTGGTGACTCCTAAGACAGTGATTCGATTTTGTCTTGAACGAGGGATCTTCACCTCATCAATCATAGAGTTTAAGCTTTCTCGACGACCTTTGGAGAAATTTCCGGCTGGGCGAGGCATATGTTGGGTTTTCCTCATGTGAGGACTATGCTCGACCAGGCGCAGGTGACGAGAGCTATTCAAGCTTCTGGAGAGTTGTTCATTTATCATGACGCAAGTGGTATTGTGGCTCTGTTTGCTCGCTGGTGCATTCCCACTCACACTTTCATATGTAGATGGGGAGAGTTTACCATTACCTTGGAAGACGTGGCGGCTCTGATGCATCTCCCAATCACGGGCAATCTTCCTGGGGATCTTTCAGATGAGGAGACCGCCGTTTCTCATGTCTTGACAGCTGCAATGGAGAAAGCGAATAAGGCTGGTAGTAAAGGATGCTATGCTTCCTGGTTGACACACTGGTGGCCCAAAGACGAGGTTTCTGATAAACCCATCGACGGTATGTTACCCATTGCTGCTTTCTTATGTTTATGGTTGTCCAGAGACGTTTTTGAAGACAGTGGAAACTTGTTGAAGCCTTTTGTGATTCCCTTTGCTATTAAGATGGCTCAAGGTGAGCAACTTCCGATAGGTAGTTTATTCTTAGGCTCCTTGTATTACAACCTGGACTCCTTGATTATAGACTCCAGTGTGTCGAACGGCTCTATGAAGATTGAGTGTTATGCCAACACGATGTTTCTTCAAGCTTTGATGTGGGAGCATTTTAAGAATTATGCACCTACTCCACGTAATGTTCTGCAAGGACCGAATACTGATGCGCGCCATACTTTCCCTGAGAAAGATAATGCTAGGATCATGCGTTGGTCCACAAAGCAGCCTCGTTCTAAAATACGCTTTATTGATGTGTTAGATGAAGAATCTGAGTTCAATTTTCCCGTGGGTGTCAGTCCCTGATTATGTTTCTCAGCCGATGACTTTCAATACTGGAAAGCACGAGTTTGACGTCTGGTGCGCATCTGAGTGATGGCGAAAGATCTTTCATGTTGAGTTGCACCCCTGGTCATTTGCTATCAGTCACGTTTGGAGAGCTTTCAGTGGAGGAGTATAACATTGATAGAGCAGCTCGACAAATGGGTATGGATCAGTGTGTTCCAACCATACGGAGAAGGAAGCCATCAGTTGAGCAACTCAGGACTCATTTGGATCATACTCACGTGGGGGAGTAGCTACTGGTTTCCTGGTTCTGATAGATTCGCCTATGTAACCCCAGGTTATGTAGAATTCTGGGATCAACAACTTGGGCGTTTGCGTGGCTTTGTAAGATTTCCCAGACCTCCATTCAAGGATCTTCCTTCGGCTGAGATGATTTCCAGTCGACCAAGATTGAAGTATCTTTCTGGTGATAAACGAAAGTCGTCTCCAGGATGCTCTCAGGTATGTTTCTTCATATAATCTTCACGAAATTATAAGAACTGTATTCTGATTATATTACTGGATTTCACCACAGGACGGTCGTAATATACGACCTCGAATCGGTGTAGATTTCTCAGAGACTGAGGCGGTTATTCATGGCGGAGAAGGCAGGCATAAAGGTTATAAGCTGTTACCCAATACCGTAAAGTCCCCAGTTGGTGCTTTGGTGAGTTCCCAATATTTCTCACCGTGACTTTCATTGCTATTAACATTAGAATCATGAAGCCAATGTTGTTAATTTTGTTGCAGAATTTTACTCCATCGAGTCTTGAAGGTCTTCAATTTTCTGCTACTGAACAAGCAATCGCTGATTTGAGTGACGAAGAAACTGTAAGTATTTCTTCACATGTTCAAATGTGGTGCTTCATGGATGAAAATATTGATTGTAAAGGACGTGTACAGGAGGATGTCGTCATGGAGATGGAGAATTATGGAACTCAATCATCCTCTGGGAAGGGAATGGAGGTAATTCCCAAGATTCGGAGCCGGATGGAAGTGATGTTCCTCTTGTCGTTGATGTGGACAATTCCAACCCCTTGGACACTTTGGAGACTCCTCAAGTAAGTATATATCCTGTATATTCTTCATAGAAGTATAAAAGTGCTGACTTGTGAATGAATGAATGAGAACCCATGTGAATATGAAAACTTAGTCGAATTTCGTCGTCAGAAAATTCAGAACCCAGCTTTTAGTAAAAACGCTGTAGAATCTTCGTCCGGAGTCGGATTTTGATGATCTGCATGTGCAAATTCAAGCCCGGAAAATTTCCAAGCTTTAGAAGAATTTTTAAGTTTTGAGCACGTTCAGAGCCTGAAAAAGGCGAAATAGTAAACTTCCAGGAGACTTCCAGAACTTTTTCAGATTGCGCATCACTTGATATTTTGGCCACATCTACCGCTCGTTCATCGGATTGTCATGAAATTTTGACATGTCATAGAGGACATCCATAAAGAGAATGGAATATGACCCATCCTCAGATTCCTTGTAGATTCTCCCAGTTCGTCTCTAGTACAGGGAAGAGTTCAGTTTCTTCAGACGGACTCATCGTAAAATGTGTTTTCATGACTTTCATGTTATTTGCTCGTGCCTTGAATGTAGTATGATGAACTTGATGATATTTCCTTGCTGGTATACTGTGTTTCATAATCTCCTTTGGCTTCGTGACTCTAACCTCATGTAATCTTCGTATTAGGTGCTAAATACCGAAGTTGAGGATACTGGAGCCAATGATGATAACTCTAACCCTTCCGAAGTTATTGATGAAGAGACCCATCCCTGCACTTCGAGGCCATGAGAAGGTCGCTATGATGTTATGGAAAACCAGATGGTTGTTGCCTCAGTGATAGAAGAAACCGAGATAGCAGCGGAGAATACCGAAGGAACTGTTGCTTTGGTCGTGGAAGGCTCCAGTGACTGAGAACCGTATAATAGTGTATGAATATCCAACTGCAGGGGTTGCTTTCGATCCCTTTAACACTTCACTCCCGTATCATGAACTGGTCGGTGGATTCAGCGTTCCCATTGGATATGCACGCTTGTACGAGACGATATGGAAGAAGTTTGGCCACATGATCGTTGACAGGAACCCTGGGCGTGCTTATGCTTTAACCATGCAAGTAGGCGTTATCTTGTGTCGTGAGTGATATGCATACGAGACCCAGGAATACCGTGACTCCAGATATACTCTTTGATTGGGAGTTTAACTTGGAGAATTCAGAAAGACTTGGCCTCAACGTGAAATGGCTTCGTAAAAATAAACGTTATCAAGGATTCATGTGAAAGAACATACCCTTTCCAATGATGCTGTGAAGGAGAAGGAGGACAAGATTCCAAGCTGACCGAGGAGTTGAACAAGGAGAGGGCGGCTTTGCAAATCTTGAAGGATGCTGATGAGCGAAAGCCTTTTCTTGCTGATCTCTTGAACTTCTGAACTTCTGAGAGATGTGAGGTTTATACTTGGGTTTTGATATTTAGATGGTTTTGGATTGACTGATGGTTGAGGATTTTCTTGTAGATTTGATAGAGATTTTCTTTACGAAATATGAACTGAATTTTGATAAATTGCTGAATTCAAATACTGATTGCAAGTATTGCAAATGTTTTGGAGGAATTGAAATACAAATGAAAGAAAATCCTAAATGTTAAATCCCAACCATGAGTGCTTCAAACGCCCAATACCTTAAATGTCCAATAATTTCAGATAAACGCCTTGAGCCAATTTTCGTGAATTACTGGTAGGGTTCTGCCATCTGTGTTGGTCAATTTGTAGTATCCTCCGGCCACGGACTCAGCGACCATGAATGGTCCTTCCCAATTGGAGTTCCTTGTAGAATGAAGACCGCGCTGAACTGCTTTGAGAACCAGGTCCCCTTCATGAAACTTGTTAGGCTTGGTCGATCGTGCCTTGAATACCTTCCGCTGATTCGGAATTCCCTGTTTGATGGAATTCCTCGATTGTGGCCCGTATGGACACTCGCGCGGAAGAGAGTATCCACATAGTGTTGATCATGCTTAGCCAAGTCTTCAGCAATAAACCTCTCGATGGAGTGACCGATTTGAAGAAGTTCTGAACCCAACCATTGAGTGTAATATTGCTGAGGTGAAGTTACCCACTCGTAGCTTTTGATGACTGCTAAATTATTCATGGGGAGAAGTCCCTGGACCATAGTAGCGTATTTGAACATTGGTAATATTGGAGCAAGAGGAGGAATAAGACTTGCCTGAGCTCGAAACCTTCTGACAAAGGTGTGCGGATTATCTCCAAGTTCTTGTAAGTCCCATCAGAGTTTTTACTTCTTCCAGATGCTCAAACGGTGGTGCGTCCTCTGCTTCGTCTTCCGACTCGGAATCCTTGTCGATGACAGGATGTGTTGAAGGCATCGTTGTCCTTTCAGCATGAATCCAAGTTCTCCCAAGGACCATGTCGTATCCAGGGTCTTCCCGGATTATGAAAAACTTGGCCTCAGTGCAGATCGATCTTTCCGTAACTTTGAGAGTGATGAAGCCGTATGCGTTTCTGGAGATTCCTTCGTGGTCCCTGATTGCTATGGGAGCGTGGGTGGCTTCCCGTCGAGTAATACCAGCAGCTCTGAGAGTTTTCAAAGGGATGATGTTGACGGCGGTACCAACATCGATGAACGCCCTCTTGAACTCATTTCCTTTAATGTGCACTGTGGTGAGCAGTCCCCAGTCATACATTTCGTGTCGGTGGGAAGGTCGGTGGTGGTCTCTTGGATCAGCGGACGTCTTCCGGACACGATGTGGTTCAGTGCAGCAAACATGTCTTTCCTTTGAGCTTTCGAAAGATACAACAAGCTCGCAGACATGTTCGATCAGAGATTGGACCGTTTCCTTGACAGGAGGTTCAGAGATGGTAAAAGTTCTGACTGGAGGGGGTTTTTGTGCACCCCCTCAGTCCCCAGGTTGAGCTCTCCTGATTCGACCTTTTCTTTGAATATGCGCTTCAAAATTTTGCAATCACTCGTGGGATGGCTGACTACGTATCTATGGAAGCGACAATACCGAGGATTTTCCATGGCCTCTTCAGTTGGTTCCTTCTTGACATAAGGCAATTTGATTGCGCCGTCTTGAATCCAGGCATCGAGTAGTTCATTAACTTCTTCCATTGAACAGGGAAAATCAGGTGCTTCTGGATCTTCCGTATGCTGAGGAGGGATTTTCGAATTCTCCTTCTTGTGTGTCTTTGAAGGGTGGAGGAAGTCTGCTTGTGTTGTGGTTCTGCTTTTCGCTTATTCCCTTCCGCGACAGCATTTGTTGAAGGTTGCAGGTTATACTGCTTGTTGATCAGCCTGCTTCCTCGAGTGTCTTTTGAATCTTCAGTCTTTGTAGACTTTGCTCTTTCCAAAAGAGCGGGTGCAGTGGTTGCCGACCTCTTCGCAGCTTCGTGAAGCTCTGAGAAAGTCTGGAATCGAAGGTTTTCTAGCAAGGCCCTGTAGACCGGGAGCATGCCATTGATGCACAAGTCCACCAGTTGTTGCTCCGTGACGTTTGGGTCATGACAATCCAGGGCTTGGACTCTGAACCTTTTCACATAATCATTGGGATTTTTCACTGACCCTCTGAAACATCTTCCAAGGTCGGAGAGGGTGACTTGTTCTGACACGAAGAAGTATTTCCTGTAAATGCGTTAACCATTTCTCCCCAGTTGTTGATAGTCCCTGGTGCGATGTTGTTATACCAGGTGTATGCTCTTCCTTTCAGAGATTTTGAGAATTCCTTGAGACGGACGACATGATTGTGTTCATGTTCTCCCAGGGATTCGAGAAAACGAGAGACATGTTCCCTAGCATTGCCAGTTCATCATATAAGGTGAATGTTGGAGAAACGTAACCTTTGGGGAGTGGAGTCCTCTGCGTAGCAACAGGATAAGGAGGTTGATGACTGTAGGACCAGAATCTCGCAACGATAATGTCTCAGCGAAATTATCAACTACACAACACAACAGCGTCGCAGAACAATTTCGGAAATGATACGATAAACGACGTCAGCTAGAATCATGAGAAAGATGTGATAATTCTGCGAAAATTAGAAAGCTTGCGAAATTAACATTTGTAAGGTTGCGAGAATGTCTCAAACCATACCCGAAAATAAAGGACAGATTAGCTGTCATCCATTATGTATTTCCCTATAAATAGTCGTTCAGTTGTAAAGGAAAGGGAGAGATCTTTTTTGAGTAAGAAACAAGTAAATAAGAGAGAGAAAGTCTAGAGCAGAAGTCATTCTTGATTCTTTTATCTTTTCTTGTAAGAACATTCAAAGATTGATCAATAAAATTAAGAGTGTAAATCTAAAAATGGATCGAGTAATAATGAAATCATATGAGGGGTGTAGTGTAGGATTTCCTGCAACTACATAATGGCGCTAGAAACAGGGACGTATTGAAGATTATTCTAGAAAAAGCTGAAAATTAATATTGATATTTGTGAAGATCTAGAGTGATTGATTAAGAATTTTCCATAATATAATTTCTTGCAATATTGTTAACATTGAAGAAATGGCTAGAATGAGAAATACATCCGAACAACCGACTACTGTTAGAAGAAGCAAGAGAATTGCTGGAAGAGAAAGAAGTGAAATGGGAGAATCTACTAGAATGAGAAGTAATAGAGAAAATCAAATTCAACCACCAATTCAACAAACAATAGTTCAAGGGAGGAATACAGATTATGACAGGGTGAGTATAGACACTTGGCAATCAAATTCGGCAGAAGAAGTAGAAGAAGAGCAACAAAACTGAAACCATAGACAGGAAGAGAGAAATCAAGAAGCAGATGAAGGAATAATTCATGGAGATGAGGAAATTGGAGCGTTAGAAACGTTGAGACGAAGAATACATGAAGAAAGAAGAGCTGAGGCAGAAGAACGTGCAAATCTAGCAAGGCAAAATCACGAATTAAAGATGGAGAATATAAGACTACAGAATAGAAGATCGAGAAGTATTAAAAAATCATATTCAAGATCGACTAGAAGAGAGATGGGGCGAAACTCACCCATAATCAATGCTGGAAACAATATTCAAGAAGAAATATCAAATCCTAATGAAGAATATCGCGAAAATAGAGAAAGAGCTGATGATCGTTACGTTCCACAAAATGAAACTTTTGATGATGGGCAAAATGGTGGAAATCAAGAGAACGGACAACGTCAGAGACGAAATGACCAAGATGGCGAAGGAAATCGAGAGGAAGGAAGAAGAATTTTACATGAAAGAGAAACTCAAAGAAATCAACAGACAATTGAAGAAGAAATTGAAAGACATTATGCTGAACAAGCACGTTTAATCTGCGAACGTAAAAGATTGAGAGCGTAAATGGAAGAACAAGAGCTTCAGGAGACAATTTGCCAAAACAATCACGACAATCGATAAAGAAGGCTACACAAAACCGGAATAACGGTAATTTCAGTGAGGAGTATGATAGAGTACAGAGGATGGTTGAAAGACAGCGAATAGAATTAATAAGAAATGAACAAAATCATGGAGGGGAAAATGAAAGGCATCATCATATACGAATTCAAAATAGAGATGAGGAAGAGAATCGCAGAAGAAGGCGAGATGAGGATAATGAAGAAGAAATGCAAAATTTCGCGAGAGAAGAAAGACATGAACGCAGAAGAAGAGAGGCGAAATTAAAAAGACCAATGGATCAAGATTCAGGTGTAAATAAACAAATCTTGAAAGAATTAGAAGAAATGAGAGGAATGTTAAATAATGGAGGAAAAGTAGGCAGAAGACAATTGGATGAATCAATAGAAAAAGCTGCGAAAACTCCATTTACAAGGGAAGTACAATTAGGAGTAATACCACCGAAATGCAATTTTCCCGCATTAACCAGCATTTTTGATGGAACAACTTGTGCAATTCAACACATTAAAGCCTATGTGAGGTGCATGTTACAATGGGTAAATCATGATGCCGTATTGTGAAAATATTGTGCATCTAGCTTAAGACGAGAGGCGTTAAAATGGTTTGAAGGTCTACCCAAGAACACAATAACATCCTTCAATCATTTGCAGACTACATTCTTAGGGGCATATATAAGTAATAATTCTTCGCGGCCTGGTATAAAAGATGTGTTTGGATTAAAACAGAGGATTGGCGAAAGTTTGAAACACCTGACTAAAAGATGGAGAACTATGTGTAGCGAAATGGCTGGCCTTGTAGATGAGAGATATCTTATATATCATTTATCAATGCTACGTTTGCAACAAACCTATTGTATGTCCAAATTTTCAGAGTCAAGAATACGATCATAGTGACTGAATTGCGAGAACTTCAAGAAGAATACATTGCTCTAGAGGAAAGGCAAAATGAGATGGAATCATATCCAGTTTCAAACACCAACTCACAAACAGCGAATGCAAATTTATTACCCAAACTAATAAATACAGTAGCGAATACTTCGCAAGTACAACAAGAGAAGGTGACGGGTAACAACCAACAGAAACTAGTGTCTATGGGAAGCCGAGATCAAGAGGAGTATGAAAGAGAAAGAAATTTCTACAATCGTGGTGGAAATAACAAGATTCAAAGACTCGATCAACTACAAGAAACTTATGGAGGTCAAAGACAAAACTATAATAGAGGACAAGGAGGTCACAAGGTAGTACGGGAAGAAATCAAAATGCCACCTCTAAATGAAAGTGTGGAGAAAATATGGGAAGCTATAATTTTGATGGAGAATATACCAACACCATGGAACATGGGAACGGAACCACCTCCAGACCACAGAAGCCATGAGTTTTGTTCTTATCATCATTTTCATGGACATACAACAAAAGATTGCAGAAATGTAAAAAGAATTATTTTGAGAATGATATATCAAGGAAAACTAAACCACTTTTTGGTAGGGCATCCACAATCGCAACCACTGCCACCACCACCAGAACATCACAAAGTGAACACGATGAAAAAGAAGGAAACATTCTTCATAGAAGTTTGTGCAAAAGCATAAAATATATTCTATCACTCTATCATACATTCATATGAGACAATTGAAGATGTTCATGATAGTGTTTTGAGTAGAGTGTTCGCAAGAGATAACGATGGAAGAGAAATTACGAATATTGCGAAAATCTCGCCACTAGAGGAATGATAGAAACAGATTATTTCTTTTACCGCTGAAGAGATTACCGAAGGTGAAGAGGTGCATGATAATCCATTGGTGGTAAAATTAGAAATTAATCCAAAACCGAAAGAAGATGAGGATGATGAAGCTGAAGATTCATGGGAAATTAATAGAATTATAATCGATACTGGAAGTTCTGTGAACATCTTATTTTATCATACTTATAAAACCATGGGTGGAAGAGATGATGATCTTATACCACCAACATATAAGATATATGGTTTTAATGGTACTGCTAACAAGCCTAAAGGGGAGGTTACTATGCGAATTCCATTGAAGGGAATATCTTCTGAAATCTTATTCTGTGTCGTTGATGTATAATCACCCTACAATGCGTTAATTGGTCGACCTTGGCTACATGGTATTCTAGGTGTAGCTTCAACTTTCCACCAGTACGTCAAATTCCCTCACCCCAATGGTGTAGGAATCATAAAGGGGGATTGGGTTGAAGGAAATAGGTGTTACGAAACTGAGATAGAATCTTGCTAAGGAAGAGCAAACAAGAAGGAAAATTGGCGACATAAAATCAAAGATACACAGAGAAGCGAGAGGTTGATGGTGGATGCAATCGAAAGAAAAGGAGAATGGATGTTGCGAAACTAATGATAGCTCAGAATAAAAATGATGAACATACCACTACCAAGGAAGCAGTAGCAGAAAATAATAAAGAAGCAGAGGATGGCAAAGGTAATAAAAACAAGAAATGTATGAAGGATTAAGTTGTTGCGACACTTTCGCAATAAGTAAAATTCTCAAACAATACATTTGATTTGAATGACAAAAACCAGGGGGAGATAAGGGCGGCACCCTCCATTAGGGAGATGATAAGTGTCTTAAGACGCAAATGTCATGAGGCTTTTTATTCGCAAGGGTATTAAGGCTTGTCATATTTGTGCAACAATCCTGAAGAGGCAATAATACAAAAGAAAAAGATAAGATGAGATCAATGGGTTTTCGCATGAAAGTGCGAAGACGTCCTGCGATTTCGTCGCAAGACAGCAATGTCATGGGAATTTATTTTCGCAAGAATATTTAGACCCATCATATTGTCGCAACATTCCTGAAGAGGCCATAATACAAAATAAAAAGTTAAGGCAAGATCAATGGGTTTTTGCATGAAAGTGCAAGGACGTCCTGCGATTTTGTCGCAATAACAAGAGGTGGCATAATAAGACCTTTAATTAGGAAGGCAAAATAAGACCACACAGGAATGAGATTTTGAAAAGAATCAAAATTCACTTCGCAAAAGATAGCGAAATTATACATAATTAACTGCGAAATTGAGGCATAAAATAAGAAAAATTCATAAAATCTCTCATTTGGATACAAATAACAGAGGAAAGTATGGGAATGTATGAAATTAGAAAATGTTATTTGTCTCCATATGATAGATTTACTCAAAGATTCAAAAAATTAATGATTATATTGATTAACTGTATTGCAAGGAAGAATTGTTTTAATCAATGCAGGTAAAAATGAAAGAAACACAAAAATACAGAAAGAAGGAATAAATGTACAAGTATTACGAAGAATCAAAGAAAGAAAAAAAGATTACTTCTTAGTTGATCCTTCATTATCTTCATCAAACTTGTTCCCTTCTTCGATTGCGTCAGAATCTTCATCACCATCAGAACCTTCATCACCATCAGATTCTTCATCATCAGCTTCGCTATCAGAGATAATCAAACTGGGAGTATTCTGTAGGATTTCTTCCAAGAGACAAGGATAATCAGAATGTGGGATATTATGATCGTCACAAACCATTTGGATAGTTTGATTGCGAAAATGCATAGCATCATTCTTAAAATTCGCAACAGTGATCTTGATTTGATTCTTTAATCTTGAATACTTGTCGTTGCGAGAAGAAAGATTCTTTGTGATTTCCTCTTTTTCAGCTTCGAGTTCCTCAATCTTTTCACGGTATCTACTTTCAGAATCGGCGAGCAAAAGACAATCAATTATTAACTTGATGAAAATTCATAAGAAGCAAAAGATTAGTAAAGAAGAGCAGTTAGTAACCTTCTCTGTCAGAAATCATATCTCTAATTAAGGCTGTATGCTCAACTTGGAGACTAACATTTACACCTAAATATTTTCTGGCATCATCTAAGATTTTCGCATCCCAAACAAATTCATCCTCATTACTTATAAGAAGACGAGAACGAATTTGGTTTTCCCTTTCGCAGAGTTCGAGGTTCTTGCGGTTAGCTTCATCTCGTTCAAGTTGAACTTCAAGAAGAGTCTCTTGGAATTTGGCCAAAGCCTTAGCAACTTGATCAGATATGCGATCCTTATCATCTATGAGACCGCTAATTTTGGTTCTTAACTCATTGGTTTTCCCTTTAGAATCAAGAAGGAGACGCTTAAATCGGTTGGCTAAACCTAAACTAGTTCTATGGTCAATTTCTAAGAGGCGAAATTTAGATCTAAGCTCATTTAGAGAAAGAGATGAAATTCTATCATTTGAGAAGCTATTTAAGGAATTGTTAAGACGCTCAAGAAGGGTATCATTATCCAAGGCATTAGGAAATGAACGAATAAGGGTAGCTTCATCAGAAAGACCATAAATGTCTGCAAAAAGGATCATTTAAATAAGATAAAACAACAGGATGAATGTATGAAGGGAAAAGAGAAAAGTAACATACCGTAAAGCTGATTATTAGATTGCTGGAGACTAGAGATTTTGTTCTTATACGAAGAAGAATCAATTTCTAATTGTCTATTTTTCTCGCGAAGACCTTTAACTTCAGCTTCCAATTCTTCATTCTTTGTGCGAAATTGAAGATTCTTCTTTTCAAGATTTTCGCGTCTTCTTTCTAGGTCTGATGCAACAACAAAATAAGCTTTTCCAACCTGCGAGAAAATATAAAAAATATTAATATAGAAAGAAATTTTGAGTTATGACAATGAAGAAGTAAAAGGATAAAAGTATACCAGACTATTGAGAGAATGCAAGAAGTCGGGAGTCAGTGATCTAGAAACTCCACGAAGAGAGCTATCGCCATCCAGTAAAGGGACATCACAAAGGGTAGCGAGATCTTTGAAGGTATTTGCGAATTGGCTATCTCCTATGCCTTGTAGAGAATCAGAAAAGAGGCCAGAGAGTTTAGCCATAGAAGATTCAGGTGGAGAATCTTCACTTGCGGCAAGATCATCATTATCCTCGTCATCCTTGTCACTTTCAGAATTTTCATGAGGAGGAATATTTGAAGGAGAAGAAGATCGTACTTTCCTTTTATTTGAAGGAGGACCAGTTGATTTTTCCTTGCGAAGAGCACCTTTGCCTTTATCACCAATCTTCGCAACATCGGCAGGTTCTTCTACTTCAGCAATAATCTTCACACACATATAGAAATAAGAAACGAAGGCAACAATATACTGTTTAAAATTATAAGAGAATATTTCTTACCTCATCTGTGTATGAGCGAAGAGCTAACAAAGTACTAGCTTTCCCAGTCCTGTTATAACTATCTTTCAGTTTTTGGATCTGCAGAATGTCGCAAGAGTTAGCGAACAAAATAATAAAGAAAAATAAAGAAATATAAAGTGAGATAAATGGGAAGAAACATACCTTTTTCTCCTTCTCGGGCCAAGAGAAAACCCAAGGTTGATAAGCAGCGAAATTCGCAGGAAGAACATATGACCCAGCAATGTAGGGTCCTTTTAGCATTAAAGGAAAAATACACCATTTATCATCTTTGGATTAGCGAGGAGTTGTGTTTTTACCAGAGTGCCAATCAATATCTTGCATGAGAATTTTAGCTTCATCAATGTTATCTTTCCTTTTTAAGCGAATGCCCCAGCGAGTATTCTCTTTCTTCATGGAGATAAGTTCATAGTTCTCAAAGAAATTCGCTACTGTGTATTTCTCAGCAATTATCTCTAGGTCTGCGAATTTAGGATCCTTAAGTTCTTTGGAGTGCAGAGATCCTTTACCAGCACCACGGTTAGCGAACTCTAGCATCAAACGAATGCAATCCCCACTCAGTTGGAAGATAGCTCGCGAAAATCCTGGGTGAGCGAGAATTTCATAGAATAAAGGAAGATCTGGGTCATAAATAGGAATAAGGAGACCTGCGAGAATCTGACCTAGCGAAATTATGATTGATTGATCATCACAGTACTGATCAGAGAAAAGTTTGATAGAAAGAATTGATTTGGCATTTTCACTAGGAATGGTAGAGAGTGTGAAACCTTTATTAGCAAGATCTTTTTGGACATCTTTTAAATTATTCTCATGTCTATGACCACTTGGAGCCATATTTCAATAAAGAGTATGGGAATGAATGAAAAGAAAGAAGATTGAAGGGGGGAAAATTACAGCAGCAGAACTTGCAGAAGAATATTCGAGTTGCAGAGATGAGATAAAAGAAAGTAAAAAAGAAGATGGAAAGAAGAGTTTATAAAGGAATTTTTTTTTACTCGAAGAAATAAACATCATTAAGACGAAAAGATGTGAGCGGTTGAAAATCAGCGGTTACAAAAGACGTGTCAAGAAACAGATGGAAGAAAGAATACGTGTGATAAATGCAGAATATGAAGAGATGAACAGCTGCGACATTTCTCACATCATTCTCTACTTTGCAGAGAAGATATGAGAAGAGGCAAGATGTAGGATCAGAATCTCGCAACGATAATGTCTCAGCGATATTATCAACTACACAACACAACAGCGTCGCAGAACAATTTCAGAAATGATACGATAAACGACGTCAGCTAGAATCATGAGAAAGATGTGATAGTTCTGCGAAAATTAGAAAGCTTACAAAATTAACATTTGTAAGGTTGCGAGAATGTCGCAAACCATACCCGAAAATAAAGGACAGATTAGCTGTCATCCATTATGTATTTCTCTATAAATAGTCGTTCAGTTGTAAAGGAAAGGGAGAGATATTTTTTGAGTAAGAAACAAGTAAATAAGAGAGAGAAAGTCTAGAGCAGAAGTCATTCTTGATTCTTTGATCTTTTCTTGTAAGAACATTCAAAGATTGATCAATAAAATTAAGAGTGTAAATATAAAAATGGATTGAGTAATAATGAAATCATATGAGGGGTGTAGTGTAGGATTTTCTGCAACTACAATGACGATGGACATGCAATGTTTTGTCTTTTCCACGGTTCTCCAAAATGTTCTCCAGTTCCTCGCGAGTGATAAAATTCGATGATCCCTTCGCTGATGAGTTGTCTGCAGCAGTTTTGTGGACTTCGTCGTCTTCTACTGTATGGATTGGAATTACTTCAAGACCGTCGTCGGAGGATTTCTCCTTCTCCTCTACCTTCTCTAACATCTTTTCATTAAGAGTTTTGAGATAATTACACAGCTCCTTCTGTGCAACAGCCATGTCAGTCTGGTTCTTTGCAAGAGTCTCCTGCGCTTTGATAAGATCAGCAATGGTAGGCGGAGGATCTCCTATGACTTCTTCAGGGTGTCGTACGGACAATGTATGACCTTCGGCGTGAGGAGGAGTAGTGTCACCACCATCAGTGTTGGAGGCCGAAATTGTCTCCGGGATATTCTGATTGTTGTTGTTGCTAGTGCTAGCACGGTTTGTGTTAGGATTCGTAACTGAACCTGACCTGAGATCAACCATCTTGTGAAATTGTTAGATTGCAACCGAGAGATTAATCTCCCACTATGGTCGCCAATCTGTAGATGGGGAAAAACGATTTGCTGGTTTTTAACGAATTGAAAAGACGACCGTACGGAGGAGACTCCTCGAACCGAGCGAAATGTTAAACCTCACACAGATGCACCGCTGCAAAGAGGGTGCTTTAGATTCGAGAGATCAATCTGTAGTACTCTGGCCTAAATCAAGACAATGACCGTTCCAGAGTAAATTCGGTCACAAGAGAGGATGGGTTGATCTGTAGGAGGGAAGCTGAGAAATGTGTGGAATCAATGGTAATCAAAGATTGTGGGTGTGTGAATTCCGAATACGATAAGATCTGAGTGATTGAAATTTCTCAATTGAGAGTAGTTTCTCAATTGACGAGTTGATGATCTCGTGTTGTCGATGAGATGTGAGATTGATGATATTGATGATGCCGATGATTCAATCATGATTCAGAGACTTATTTGTATTGCTGGAATTTTAGACACCATGATTCCATGAAGCGTGACAGTTGATGTAATCAAGGAGTGGGGAAGTGGAGATCGTGTTTGAAACCAGTTGCTCAACGTGTGGAGATTTGGTCGATTTTCCACCCACTACCTCGTGAATTCCTTCAACTGATTGCACGACTTGCTCACATTCCATCGTGTGTTTGAACACACGTGGCGTAGAACGCCAGACCAAAACCCTAAGTGATATCCCCCCAAGTGACACGATTGACTTCGTGGTTTGATGGGACGAAGAGTCCATGTAGGTGCTGAGTGTCGAACATGATGTTCTGAAACTCATGAATTGAACATGTCATGAGACAGAGGTATAGTTCTTACGATGAAGTGAGCAAGTATTGCTCATTCGGTGGATCGTTGAATATTGATTGTTGAACCAATATTCCTTGGTTTGGGCAAATATTTATCATCTGAGCAAGTGTTGCTCATGTGATGAATTGTTGAATATTTGATCGTCTGAGCATGTGCTGCTCGTCTGATGGATTATTGGCAGCGTACCAAAAATATTAATTAGAATACTGGTCGTTGAACCGAGCATAATTAATAAAATTAATGACCATGAGGTCGTCGTAAAATTATTAAGGTTAGAATCTGGAATGATGATCCTTGGATTCAGAAACCCTAATTTGATCAATTGATGATCAATTCATGGTTCGTCGGAATTTCAACCATGGGACGAAGGAGGGAGTGACTATATGGGACCGTGGATCAACCATGTAGTGTCCATATGCTCACGTGAGCAAATACGAAGAACTCATGAAGAGTTGACGATTTGTTGGTGAAAGAATGATCAAATGTTGATTTAATCATTTATTCGAAAATGCTTGTCTGAGCCTTAGGTGAGAAAACATAATTAATTATGACGAGGCGAGGGACCGACCATGGAGTCATGAAACCGGCCCTGGGTTGTCCCATGACCGCCTTACAATCACTTCATGAAAATCCAAAGTGTTTGGGAGAGTTTTGGACCTAATACGAGCAATTGTGCAAATTAGGTCAAAACTGTGAAAATTGATGGGACCGGCTTCCGTGAGCCAAAGAGCCAATCTTGGTCAGTCAAGATAGCGTGCTCGTGTCCCCAAGGCGTCCGCATCTCAGTCCTGAGAATTTTGATATTTTCTGGCGTGCAATTGAGCATCCATTCGAGAAAATATGCCAAAATTAGGGTTTCGACGAAACTGAGGAAAACACCATGAGATGATGAAAAATAATTATAAAATAAGGAATGAGGAGGCGTGGGACCGCCGTGGTCAAGGCACGGTCGGCCGGTCGTGACCACGGTCCCGTGGTGCCTTTTCCTTAATTTTATAATATTTTGATGATTTTATGAAAAATTCTTGAATTTTGAGAAATTTGATGAATTTAGGGAGTTTCCATGAATTGAAGGAGTTTTCATGAGTTCAAGGAAGCGAAAATATTAAAATAATAAAAACAAGGGCGTGTGGGACCGTGGAAGGCATGGCCGGCCGGCTAGGGCCCGGTCCCACGAGTTTCCCTAATTTTTTTAATATTTTTAGGTATTTTGATGATTTGAGGGAATTTTTCCTAATTTGAGAGAAATACCATGAAATCAAGGAATTTGATGAATTCAAGGAAAACTAATAATAAAATAATAAAACAAAGGGGCGTGTGGGACCGGCTAGGGCATGGCCGGCCGGCCAAGGATCGGTCCCACAAGTTTTCATAATTTATTTTATTTTATCATTATTTGATGATTTGTGCAAAATACCATGAAAGCAAGGAGTTTTTTCATGAAATTAGAGAAATAATAATAATAATAAAATAATAAGGAACCATGGGGTGTGGGGCCGGTTGGGACCAAGGCATGGCTGGTTGGCCCCTTTCCTTAATTTTATATTATTTTTATGGATTTATGGAAGTACCATGAAACCGAGGAGTTTCCTCGAGACGAAGGAGATTTGATAAAATGAGAGAATTTTCATTAAATCATGGAAAATAATAAAAATGCATTAAAAATATAAAACTTGCGTGGGATTGACCATGACACGGTCGGTCGGTCGTGTGTCTGTGCTCCCAGCACCCTGTCAATATTTTTAATTATTTATTATTTTCTTCTCTATTTTGCATAGGTTCATCGTTTCGTTGTATTTTTGAAATACTCGTTCGTGCGGTGACTGTTAGTGTATCATCGTTGAATACACCTTCACCATTTGAATCGGGGCTTACTTAGAGGTATCTCAGACGCCCGGTTGTTGATTATTTATTACTAATTATGGAATTCAGTGGAGAATAATTCACAAAACTGAGTAATAAGATGTTTATTATTAATTCATAGGATCAGCTGAGGATTCGACTACGAATTCATAATAATAAAGTGAGCATTACCATTCCATGGGATCATATATTCGACCATAAAATAAGAGTAATTAATATTTATATATTACCATTTATGAGACCAGTTGTGGATTCGATCATGAAATCGGAGTAATGGGATAATATAGTTATTGTTATTCTATGAGATCAAGTCGTGGATTCGATCATAGAATCAGAACAATCGTTATTGCCATTCCATGGGACCAGTCGTGGATTCGACCATGTAATAGGAACAATTGTAATTAGGAATAATTAACTTTGTGGCTCTATACTAGCAGAGCAAGCTGTCTAGGAGCATTAATTATCCCGATATGAGCTTGACGGTAAGTCATATCCTTTATATAGTGAGGGTAAACTTGTTGTTTGTTCCTGAAGACGTTATCGCTCTATACTAGCAGAGCAAGCTGTCTAGGAGCCGTCCATCTCGTGATGCTATATAGAAATAATCACTGAAAGTATTCAGTATTCATGAGATATGTCGTTGTCCAGTCGTGAGACTACATATCTACATGTACTATGAGAGAAAGTACTCTCCGTTGAGAATTCGATGAGAGACTCGTGTCTCGATACTCACGTCTGATTCCTGAATCAGAGCTTCGTATAATTATGAGTTTACGAATTTATCCTTTGTCGAAAATCCACCATCTACAATCCCAGGCCAAATCCAGGCCTTTCCCATCGAGTCCTCCCATGAAATGTTTCCTACACATTCATCTAACATTCCCATTCATTCAATTCCTTCACTGAAGCTTGTTCTTTCCCTGTACTCAGCTGCAGGCACCACCAATTCAATAACATCACCATCGATCCATGGCTCGCAGCAACTCCAGTTCAGCCAACTGACACCAGCATATCCACAGCTCAGTTCAAGCTCCCTGCAACACTCAGCTTCTTCACACATCGGGATAATACTCTGCTGTTCCGATTCCAGCCATGGCCTTCACTGCGCATAACACCAGCTATTTTCCCTCTTTACGGTCTCTGCAGCTCTCTCTTCCATCCTCCATTACCATCAGTTATAACCACCATCACCTGGAATTTGAGACTAACAACATCAACCATTCTTCACTTCTTATTTTGAAGTCCATCACCACCACTATATCACTCAATACCAGTACACAACTTCATTTGCAGCTTTCTCCAATACAGGTTACCCACAACAGCCTAACCCATTTTCTTGTCTGCTCAGCATCATTTTCTCTTCTAACTCGCTGTAACTCATTCTTCATTCTCAATCCACCAACATCACACATGATGTAAACCCTTATAATCACCACCTGCAATACCCATCTCAGTTGCACAACTTAACATACATCTACTTCAGTTCATACACTCTCTGTATTTGATCAATGGGACACAGCACCAGCTCCCCAGTTTCAACAGCAACATCAACACTACCATTTCCTTGTTTCCATTCTCCCTGCACAGCTGCAACACTTGAAGATTCTTCCTTCTCAGTACTTCAGTTCAATGTTCTTCAGCTCTGCCATAACATCATCACTTCTGTGTTTCTTTCTTAGATTCAATCAACAGTTGCAGCACACTCTCCATCGCAGCGATAGCTCCTATCCCACACTTCTCAATTTGCAATGAGCACCAGCAACAACAACATCTGAGTTCCAATTCCAGTTACTAGCAAGAACACCATCTGCACCAATTCCTACTTCTCTGTGTATCCTCTCCTTCTTTCCTAATCTCTAATTTCTCAGACTTCAAACCAATCTATACTATCTCAGCAAACCCATGTAAACCTCAAAGCAGCACCATTCATCTGAGATCAAATTTCTTCTTCATCTGCTTCACGACTTATAGCAGCAGCTCACCACCAGTTGCAGCTTAAGTTCACCTGCAATTTGAACGGCAACACCCACTCTTTCTTTTTTTTCAGCTTCAAATCAAAAGGTAATAGAATGAATTTGGGGAAGAACATAAGAAAGGAACCCTAATTTATTGTTCTTCTGAATTCGACCTCAATACTCCAAACAATCGAAAAACAACCTAAACCCCAACTTTCTTATCTTCTAATTCACAGTTTGCAGCCATGAATCAACCCCCATTTAATCATCATCTCATCTCTCCTCAGCAACAGAACTTCTCAGATTCATCCTAGTTGGTGTCGACATCACCTAACTGCTTCCATATTCAAATTTCAACTCACACCCATTTGTCTTCATTCTTTACTTCAAATCCGTTGCCAAACCCTCTCAATCTCCTCTCATCCATGAAGAACATCATTAACAGAGAAATGGAGAAGAAAATGAGAAGAAATAGATTCTTCTCGAACCGATGTGTGGTTAACAAATTGGGATTGATATTGGGACCTGACACTTTGATGAGGGATGCCAAAGTCAGTATGTGGCCTGTCAGTTTCTCAGACTTGACAAGGCTATTATCTTTTGTGATCAACTACCAGTCTCCTAATTTCCAGCATAACTCATTTTGAGCGACCTAGCCTGCACCGAATATTGCTTGTGAATTTACCTTATTGCGTTTATCGCTGCAAATGACTAATTTCTCCTTCAAACGACTCCAATGCACCTAATAAACTCAAAATCAAACATAAGAGACACAATTCACAAAGACAAGAGCAAAGAAAACATAAATACTAGATATAAAATTAGGTGTTTTAGACACCTATCATTTGACCATAAATTACTGATTGTTTCTATTAATTTTTCTTTTATTAATTGTACGTAATGGATGAAGGTTAATCTAGTCATATTGAAAGTTTGAAAATCTATATTTAATCTAAAACTACCAATCGTAACCGTACCTCTTATTGATGGGTTTTTAAAAGAGAGAGGATCCAAACTTGGGTTTCTCAGAAATTTCCACTCTTTTTAATATTCATATACAATAATTTCTTAGCATATGTAACTAAAAGTTACACACGCATCTTTCTAGTGTAATTGAAAGTTACATATACATCTATCTAGTATAATTGAGAGTTACACATGCATCTGACTTGTGTATTCAGGGTCAACTCCAATTCCAGTAAGACCAAATACCACAAATAAGCAATTATCTTTTACGAAGTTATCGGAAACCTGAAATATCACAACAAGCAATCAGTTTTTATAAGCTTAAATGAACAATACATACAACAATGTACATTCAGTTTCACATATATCTGACTATTGTAGCTAGTAGTTACACATGCATTTGAAGTGTGTAACTAAGAGTTACACTTAGTTACACATGCATATAGCATGTGTAATCAGGAGTTACACATTCATATTGATATGTGTACCAAGTGTTACACATACATATTTTCATGTAAAGTTGAGAACATACAATGTCTTATTCATCTGTACATATAAATTAAAGAAAAATTGCAAGCTGAATAACAAAGAACATCAAAAGCAACAGTAATTACAGGAAAAAAAAGTGAATATAAGCCACTAAAATATGGCCGCTTCCCCAAAAAATTAGTTTTCAAATGCTTTTGATACTTGGTGAAGGAAACTAGTTTCTAGCTATGTACTTCAGGAACAGGCTAATGCAAATAATCTGCTTTAGTCCGTCTTAATTAATAAGTAAATACTCCAAAACTAACTAAAAATTAAGAAAAGTAAAATCAACGTCATGAGAATTGGTTGTTTGATTGGGGAACCATAAAAAACAAGGTAGTGGATGTAATGTAATAACCTTGACCATATAGTCTGTAATTTTCATACTACCATTACATCTTTCCATATAAAATCAGAGCTAATAAGGGAATTCGTCTGTGGTACTGGTTCTACTTCTTCTTCCTTTCTAACCAAAATCTCATTAGATTTCACACCGAATCTAGCAAAATCATCAACAACTTCCTATTGTAATTGTTAGTTATACATGCATTTTCCTAGTGTAACTAAGAGTTACACATGCATATTCTTAATGTAACTGAGAGTTACAGATGCTCACAGAATGTTGAGAAATGAGAAGAGAATCAAAGTTCTTGAAGTTGGTTTTTACCTCCCATAGTTGGGCGCTGCAGTATCTTGAACCTAACACCTTGTGTTCTTATTTTCTTTACCAATTTTAGCACGAAAAGTTACCTGAATAACAAAGTTAAACAACAAAAAAGATTAGTTGAAGTATGAGAACTTAAACCTATAACTAAATAACTAAAAGTTACACATATCAAACCTAAACATGAAGTACGATAAAAAAACACAACTGCAATACTTCATGTATGATTTCAGGTTCAGGCATTCATTCAGTCAACTGCATTCATTAATGTAAAAGAACATTTTGAATGCTAAGGAAGTTAAAAGAAGTAAAGCAACTAAAAAACTTGGACAAAGTTCATACATAGGAAAACTCTACTGCATGAAATGAATAAAATTATTAACCTACTAGTGGGATAGGCATGTGTAATAGATAGTTACACATGCATATGGCATGTGTAATTCGTAGTTACACATCCATATGGTTTATGTAATCGGCAGTTACACATCCATATGCAAAAGAAGGTTTTGCTCGACTCATCCAATGTGAGCATTAGATGAGCTGGAGATATTAAATCTATCACATAACCATCAAATCCCACAACACTGGAAAAAAAAAGAACTCATCGGCATCAACTTCCTCTTGGGCCGACCACATAATAACAATACCGAACCATACGTATATAAAAATGGAAACATAATTTATGCTCTCAAAAAGTAAAGTTGTTAATTCATAAAACTTCAATCAAAACGATGAGTTTCAATTAGATCAGCAGGTATGCCTCTAAGAACCGCCATGGACTCCAATATGTGAGGTCTACTTAATGAATGAGATCAAATGACACTACCAGTTTATAAAAATCAAGCTCAATCTTAAATATTGCATCATGTCTTAGAAATTGAAATTCAGAAACTTGCATTCATAAACTAGCATTATAGGATAATATTGAGATAAATTATAAAGTGCAGATTCCATATTAAAAGTGTTAGAGCATTGCTCGGTCGAACTCGCATGCGTTGCTATCTCAAGCATGTTTGTCAAGTTTAGTTGTCAAAACTATATGCCTTGATTTCTAGACTACTTATAGCTAAGTCTCGGTTTAGGATAGTTTAGTATAGTTGAGCTCCAAACTCCATGGAGATCATCTTATGAAGACGAAGAAATACTCAAGGAACCAGTGGAACTTCATCCCACTAAAAGGTATGTGGAGACTTGAACTTATCTATCACTCAAAAGTCTACTCTATCTTCTACTCTTGAGACAAAGTCGTATAAGTATGATAGTTTTCATACATACACGTTTGCTATTTCGAGCCGAGTTTACTCGCCTATATTTTCTCGAAATATGTGTTGGTAAGCTTTCGCTTTAACCACTTTTCATCTTTACCCGTGACGAAAGTCATGATGACGTTTCATTCTTGAAAATAACTTTGATGACGATAGTTGTGAATAACGACTGTTATAACATTATAGAAGACTGTTTCAATTATTGAAATGTAGAGTTGAGATTACGTAACCAACTATGGATATAAGTCCATGTACCGGAAACCATTAGTGTATAAATCCATGTACCGGAAACCAACTGTGTGCATACAGTATTGGTGAAGGAGACAAGTTCGAAAATTTCTGCTGAGTTTGTAATTTTCAAACTGTTAAACCAGTAACCTTAGGTATGCATACCCGTATGCGTACCCACGGAAGTTTTCGACCGAAAATTTCTGCTGAGTTTCTAAACTCAAATCCGATAGCTATGCTACACGTACCCGTACGTGTCCCAATCTGGTTATATTTCTCAAAGCGGAAGTTCATGAACTTAAACAATAAATCAATAAGGAATGCAATCTTTGCAAACGGTGGCTATATTGTTCATGAATTGATTCAAGGGAATCAAACCGATTTTGTTTCAATTGTATCTATTCATAAAGACCTAAGAAATTGAACAACTTTTCAACTAGTTCTTATGAGTCATTTGAACTAGTTATGTGAAGAAGATGAATACAGTTAATATGAAAGTGCTCATATGGCTAACCATTGGTTAACTATTTGTGAACCAACTAAGTGTACACGTTTAGGTAAGGTTGCTCAAACCTAAATGAAATACATTTCATTTGTGTGTGACAAGCTAAGTTTCGATCTAACGGTTGAAAGATATTAGCTTGGTTAAATTAGGTTTTTCATCTAACAGTGAATATTGAATGCTTTGTTACCAAGGTAACTTGGATTGCAAACCCTGATTTTAAAAATATAAAGGAGACATCTAGCAACTGGAAAAACTAATCCCCACACCTCCTGTGTGATACTAGTTGGTTTTGCTAGAGTCGATTCTCCTTTAACCTTAGGTTTCTTCTCGAGACCCTGTAGGTTAACGACTGAAAGACTTCATTGGGATTGTGAAGCCAGGCAAAACTACTTCTCTTATAGTTGAGCGATCTGATCTTGCCATTTTCTATCGTACGAGTTCAATTGAATAATTGACTTGAGATTATATCTCCGATAGGGCAAGACAAAAAGAAATCACAAACATCTTCGTCTCATCGTTTTTTATTCCACAATATCTAGTTTCGCTACCATACGATTTAGATTATTTTGAGGTGATTGATAATTCTAGGTTGTTCTTCGGGAATATAAGTCTGGGTTATCAATTGGTTCCTGTTCACCTTGATTTTATCAAAAGACGGAACAAAACTCTTAGGTTTATCTGTGGGAGACATATTTTTCTATCATCATAGACTTTTCTGTGTGATACAGATTTGTTTATTAAAGTCTTCGACTTTGGGTCGTAGCAACTCTTGGTTGTGGGTGAGATCAGCTAAGGGAATCAAGTGCGTAGTATCCTGCTGGGATCAGAGACGTAAGGAGCGCAACTGTTCCTTGAATCAGTGTGATATTGATTAGGTTTCAACTACAACCCAGACCGAAGTTAGTTTGTAGTAGGCTAGTGTCTGTAGCGGCTTAATACAGTATGGTGTTCAATCTGGACTAGGTCCCGAGGTTTTTCTGCATTTGCGGTTTCCTCGTTAACAAAATTTCTGGTGTCTGTGTTATTTCTATTCCGCATTATATTTTGTTATATAATTGAAATATCATAGGTTGTGCGTTAATATCAATAAATTAGAATATCCAACCTTTGGTTGTTGATTTAAATTGATTGACTATTGGATATTGGTCTTTGGTACCATCCAAGTTTATCTCTCTAGTATTTGATAAAGACTCGCAGATTTCCATTTGCTTGAGTAAATATCAAATCGAGAGATTGAGATATTAACTCTTTGATATACTTTTATCTAGATTGAGTCTGACTGTTTAGTTAATTCTCTAGAAAGTATATTGAAGTTAGTCCATACAGATTGTTAATTGAAATATTGGTTGAGGTTGTTAGACCCCCGCTTTTTCAAAAAAATTTCCTCAGTTGCACCTTCTTAGTATGCTTTTAGGTATCCAGCTTAGGAGATACATAATTTTAGATTGACTTTAAGGTAATGAGTATCACACAAAGTCTTATCTGTTTGAGTAAGATTGTTTCTAAAACTTTATGAAATGCATCTGTGAATTCCTTTGCCCTATACAAAGCAACATGAAAACCAGTTTTGTGCGCATACAACAAAACTAGGTTTAAGAGCAACAACAAAATGATACAACGTTCAATACCTAGGTTGCAACTATTTCAGGCATATATGCAAACTAGTAAACTGAACTATTTATCATTCCGGGTTCACTCAAACTTTCACACATTTCATTACCATGTGTAATATGAAGTTACACATCCAATTAGCCATGTGTAACTAGCAGCTACACATCAAATTAACATGTGTCACTGGAAGTTACACATCTAAATAGGAGTTACACATTCATATTGGTATGTGTACCCAATAGTTACACATACATATTTGCATCTAAAAGACGAAACATATAGTGGCTTATTCATTTGTACATACATAAAGACAAAAACTAAATCAAAAGACAAGTAAAATCTACACTATGACACTCGTAACAAGAACAACATGTAAAAAAAATATGTAAAATTACAACAATGTTTGCAACAAAAAAAAAAAAAGCATTTAACCACCACTAGAAGTCTCAGCAAACCAAAACCTGATAGTATGCATGATCTAACCACAAAACGAGAAATAAGAATCTTACCAATACTAACCTGCATTTACATCTCAGTCACCACCATATCTCCATTCCTTTTTTCTGCAAATTCCATTAACAACATCACACCTCCTTGTTTGTGTTTCAAATTTACCCAGAGAAATAATTTCAGACCTGCAATAATACACACATTTCATAAAAACAAACCTATAAAACACTAAAAATAGGTCAAAATTTCAAATCCTATTCACATTAAGAAAAGTTCACACATATTTTCTCTTCCTGTTCTACAAGTTTTATCCATCAATCTCATGAATCGCAAAGAAGCTCAAATAAAATTAACTAATTTCACTGAGTTTCTGTATAAATCGTTGTTCAAATTGCTTAGATTCAACTGTGCGCTTCCAGGTATCTTCATTCATTAAGATTTCATCTTCAAGACAAGGTACTAAATGTAGCAAATATATATTGAACTTTAAAAAATCTACGAAGAAAAAATAACATTACAGATGAGCTCCAATCAGTTCGAAAATCGAAGTAAATGAAATTTGTATCAAATAGATAGGTAAAACGGATAATGATTCAAAATTTTCGAATCTGAAAACCAATTTTAGATCGAGATAAGAGATTAAATGATAGATCGATTTTTTTTCAAAAACCCTAGAAATTTTTCTTTGAAATTTCTTTGAAAAATTTCTTGAAAAATTTCTCTCAAAAGTAAAATTGAGGTGAGATTATAACAAATCTAACTCTGATTATGATTTCAGTAACAAATTTAAACTGAAATCAAACTATTAAAGTTTCCCAAATAATTTTTTTGAAAATAAAAATCGAAATCTAAGAATTAAATCAACCGATTGAATTGAAATTTTACCTGTTCGATTTGATTTTCTAGAAGAATCTTCAGATTCAGTTCCTGCTGATGATGATTATCCATTGATTTTCATTGAATATCCGAAAAAACAACTGATGTTGATTTCAAATTTATGATTAGATAATCAGGATCTTTGTTTGTAAAGCTTAGATCTAAGTTCTGAAATCATTTCTCACAGAAAATTTCGACTAGAAATCGCATTCTCGGCTTGTTTCTTCGTCCGAGAGAGAGAGACCAAAAGAAAATGAGAGAGAGAAAGAGAGAGAAAGTGAAAAATAAAATGAAACTGAAAATGAAAACTAAACCTAGTTTTATTAACTATATATACTAAAGGGCCATTCTGGAATTATTGAAATTATGCTTTACTAATAAGCCCTGAAATCTAAAGTTTTGGGCCTAGAAATATCAAAATGTGAAAGAATGGAGTTGACAGTGAATGATCCATTTAATGGGGCTTCTATGTATTGAACCCATATAGTAGGGGGTTCTAGTATTTTTCACTTTTGGCAAACCGTGCAAAACATTAAATTCTTTGCATCTAATGGTTAACATCGATCTTTATGTGGCAGTTTAACTAAAATTCTTTAGACTACAATCAAATAAACATATTATCAGGTCCAAATTCGTCTAATAATTCATTAAATTGGTAAAACGATTCGGACTGTAAACCAACTATAGTAGAGAAACGGGTAACGAAGATGAGCTACTCAAATGCGGACTTCACCTAATAGCCCATATTCGACCCACGTTTAAATACCAACTACAAAAATCCATAAGTAAAAAATGCCCATATTCGACCCGAGGAATTACTAAAGACAAGATAAATCGACTTCAATTGGTTCACAAACCTCTCTCTTTATCTTTTTCCTTCTTTGCTCAGATCTGGTCCTTTAGGGACCGGATCTGAGCAAAGATTTCTTTCTTTTGTAGTTAATCGTGATTTAGAAGTTGATTATAATAAATTTCTTCGCTATTAGAGCGATTTATTTTCGCCATTTGGGCGATTTTATATGTACTTTCATAGTGTTTCTTTCTTTAGATTTGTTCGTGTTTCGTTATCGAGATACAAGTACATTGGCGATTCAACACGGCCAAGATCAAGTTCTTCATTAGAAAAATAGATCTAGGTTTTTCAGGGTATTCGCTACACATGAAGGTTTTTCGGGGTATTCGCTCATTTTAGATTAACAATCTTAATTTTATTGATGAATCTTTGAACAATCTTACAAGAAAAGATAAAGGAATCAAAAATAACCTCTTCTCTAGATTTTCTCTTTCCTATTTACTTGTTTTTCACTCAGAAAAGATCTCTCTCTTTTCCTTTACAACTGAACGACTATTTATAGGGAATTACATAGTGGATGACAACTAATCTGTCCTTTATTTTCGGATATGGCTTGCGACATTCTCGCAACCTTACAAATGTTAATCTCGCAAACTCTCTAATTTTCGCAGGACCATAAATTTTTTCTCATGATTTAGCTGACGTCGTTTATTATGTCATTTCTGAAATTGTTCTGCGACACTGTTGTGTTGTGTTGTTGATAATTTTGCTGAGGCATTATTGCTGCGAAATTCTGATCCTACACTTTCAAAGTGTTACAAGTACAAACACCAATTGAGGCACGTCAACAAACTTCAACAAAGAGCAAATCAATTAGCAAACAAGCTTAAACTTGCTCAGAAGACCGCTGAGGTATGTAGGATTTTATCTTCGTCTAAGAAGTTAGTTTCTAAGGATAAACCAAGACCATTAGAGAAGAAAGTATGGTCAAATCTCTTTGATAGACAGAGGTCTGTGGATTCCTCTCAAGAAGAAAATGGTGGACAAATCGTTGTTCACCGCAGCACAATTTGATTGTGTTGATTGGTAAATCCTGTCTCATGTGCCTGATCAAAAGAGACAAGATTGTGTACCTCTCAGGCATTAAGAATTGTTTTTATTCTTTTCTTAGTTTTGTATCTATCAATAAAGGAGGGTTATTCTCGACAATTCTGCTCTCTTTAGGGTTCATAATTGTGCGTGTACGAACCTGTTAAAGGTTAACCCTACATTTCTTTTTCCTTCCTTGAAACTTCTTTTTATCTCAAGACCACTTGTTGAGATTGTGATTTCCTCTCACAAACCCATACGCCTATGGATGCTTCAAGTACCATGTCTTCTGATGGAAAGGATGTTAATATGGTTATCAAGCCATCAATCATGAAGGAAAAAGAGAAATCTCCGCTAGCTCCGACATTGAAAAGAAAAAGAAGGAATGTGAGGAAGCCTAGAGTCGTTCCTTCAAATTCTCAGAAGTTTTCTGATGTTCTTGAAGTGTTGAAGGAGATGCAAAAGGATATTCATCAAATAAAAGCTTTTGTGTTTAAGACTCATGAGATTCAGAAGGCCCTGGTCTGATATCAGTGAAGAAGGTTTATTGATATTAACTCCTATCTTCATGAACCTTATGTCCCAATGGTTGTTGACGACAAGGATTTCGGGGACGATAAAGAATTCTTCAAAAGTCTTAATGTCTAGTAAATCTTTTATTTTCTTGTTTTGTTTAAGAAGAATAACTAGAGTTTGGAATAGCCATTATTGTGATTACACATAGCTATGTCCAATGTTTTCATCTTCATGTTTTTAGATTTATTGGTTTAAATTCTAAAATTGTTTGGAAGATGATGTTTGAAGTACTAATCTTTATGATTTTATATATTGTACTATGTTATGGGATATGTGTGTTTGCGTCCGTGAACTGTGATTGTCCTATACCTTGTCGAAAGTTAAGTCCTTTATATGTCGATATGCATGTGTTGATAAAAGAAGGAATGAACTTTTGACAAATACAAAAGTTAAGCCTATTATGTCAATTATTGATGGAAGATAGGTTAAAATCTTTTGTTTTTACAAGGATTATGTCTATTGTATGTCATTGTGCAAATGGTGATAGAAAATAGAATGAATCCTTGCTTATTCCACGGTATAAGGTCGACCTCCGATCCACAATTTTTGTGTACATACTGTGTTGTTCCATAAGGTGTCTTATGTTGAGCACAATCGACTGAGTTATTCTTAGCTTAGTTGTTGCTCCGTGAGGTACTTTATGTCGAGCATGTTCAACTAAATTAATCATTTTCGTTTGGTTATTTAGTTGTTGCTCCGTAAGTTCTCTTATATCGAGTATGACCAATTAAATTGATTATTATTGTGATTAACCTAATTGTGTATTTTTGAGTCTCCATAAGTTCACTTATGTTGAGCATTTCCAATTAAATTAATCATGGGTTCTCTCGTGGTTAATTTAATTGAGTATTTTGGATTAAAATTCATACTTGTATGTGATTTGTTATGTCCAAAGAAATCCTTCTTTTATTTTGAAATTAAGGTTGCTCTTGTCGTTCCTTTGGGAATGACATATTACGGGGGAGAGTTCTTAATTGAACTTGTGCTTAATTGCCAAATCTTGTAGGGAGTGCGGCTGTGGAATATTATAGGGGTTATGTTGTATCTTTATAAACTCCTTGATGAATGCATTTAGCTTCGGATATATGATTGCATCTAAATAAGATGATATGTGCTTTCTTTTGGTCATGAAATGTCTCTTTTGGAAATTTCATTAGGATCCCGTTTTCGTACCTTTTCCAATTTTATTGACAAAAAGGGGGAGAATTAATATGTAGTTCACACTACAAATACATATGGTTTTCGGATCATTATGTAAGGGGGAGTGGTTTCCATGTGACATGGAGTATTGACAAGGGGAAGTGATACATATCACCATAGTATTATTGTCGAAGTTGTGATGCAATTGAAATTTGATGCTATATAATGATACTGTGACATTGTATAACAATGATTGAGAACTCTTGTTTTCTCGTTGTTATAGCTACGGATTTTCAACAACGATGATGCTGAACTTACAACCTTTGGGATCATTGGAGTACTTGGAAGTGACGAAGATTTCGAGTAATGTTGAAGATTAGGCATGTGGAATAGGAGCTACAAAAGTTAATTCATTTATTTTTTGTATTCCATATGTATTGATAGTTTTGTCACTAAAATTGACAAAGGGGGAGATTGTTAGAGCATTGCTCGGTCGAACTCGCATGCGTTGATATCTCAAGCATGTTTGTCAATGTTAGTGATCAAAACTATAAGTCTTGATTTCTAGTCTATTATAGCGAAGTCTCGGACTATGATAGAAAGTGAGAAAAAGCGGGGGTCTAACAACACCACCAAATATTTCGCTTAGCAATCTGTATGGACTAACTCCGAAATACTTTGCTTGAGAATCAACTAGACAGTCAGACTCAATATAGATTAAAATGTCTCAAGGAGTTAATATCTCTCTCTTGATTTGATTTTTACTCAAGCTAAAAACAATAGCGAGTCTTTATCAAATACAAGGAATAACTTGGACGGTACCAAAGACCAATATCCAAGGATCAATCAATATCAATCAACAACCAAAGGTTGGATTTCCAATTGATGATCTTAACGCACAACCTGTATTATTTCAATTATATAAAAAATATAATGCGGAAAAGAAATAACACAAACACCCGAAGTTTTGTTAACGAGGAAACCGCAAATGCAGAAAAACCCCGGGATCTAGTCCAGATTGAATACACACTTTATTAAGCCGCTACATACACTAGCCTACTCCAAGCTAACTTCGGACTGGACTATAGTTGAACCCCAATCAGTCTCCCACCGATTCAAGGTACAGTTGTACTCCTACGCCTCTGATCCCAGAAGGATACTGCGCACTTGATTCCCTTAGCTGATCTCACCCACAACTAAGAGTTGCTGCAACCCAAAATCGCAGACTTGATAATAAACAAATCTATCTCACACAGAAAAGTCTATCAAAGGATAAATCTGTCTCCCACAGAAAAACCCTAGGTTTTGTCCCGTCTTAAGATATAAAATCAAGGTGAACAGGAACCAATTGATAATCCGGTCTTATATGCCCGAAGAACAGCCTAGATTAATCAATCACCTCTCAACAATCCTTCTTGAATACACAAGCGTTTGTTGAGGAATCACAAACAGTGAGACGAAGATGTTTGTGACTTCTTTATCTTGCCTATCGGAGAACTCTCACGATCTCAAGCCAATCAATATATTGTAATCATACGATAGAAGATGCAAGATCAGATCACACAACTACGATAAAAGTAGTATCGGTCTGGCTTCACAATCCCAATGAAATCTTTAAGTCGTTAACCTGGTTTTAGAGAAGAAAACCAAAGTTTAAAGGAGAATCGACTCTAGCGAGCGCACTAGTATCACACAGACGTGTGGGGATTAGTTTTGCACAATGCTAGATGTCTCCTTTATATAGCCTTCAAATCAGGGTTTTTCCTTAGTTACAAAGCAATCCATATTCACCGTTAGATGAAAACCTGATTTAGATTCAAGCTAATATTTCTCAACCGTTAGATCGAAAACTTAGCTTGTCACACACACTTGGGTAGACGTTTACTTGGTTTGTGAAAACCATGCCCAAACGTGTACGTGTATGTTGGTTCAACATAGTAGTCCAAAAGGTTAACCATATGAGAAATTCATATTAACCTAGTTCTTCTTCACCATAACTAGTTCAATTGACTCAAATGAACTAGTTAAATAGTTGTTCAATTGCTATGAGATCTTATGTAACTACACAAGAATAATTGAAACAAAGATGATTCGATTCGATTAAATCGACTCATGAACTTTATAGCCACGGTTTGCATAAAACATTCATTAGTAATTTAAATTTCATGTTCAGAGAACATATTTAGATCATAACCACTTAAGCTCACAAACAAGTTCGTGGACTTAAGGCAACCGGCAGAGTTTTCCAAACTCAGCAGAAAATCTCGGCAAAGAGACTTCCTCCAGTTCACGGACTAGGTTCGCGGACTGAGTTCGCGGACTTGGCAAACTCAATTCCTCCGGTTTCTCTCAATCAACAAAGTTCGAAAACTTCAGATTAAGGAATACATGGTTATGTAATATAAACTCTCATTACAATCATTGAGACATTCTCATAGGACGTTATATAGCCATTATTCACAGACCGTTCCACGTCAGAGTAATTCTCAAAGTAATTGAAACTTTTCATGACTTTCGTCACTAGGTGAAGATAAACTTGATCAAAGCGAAACGCTTTACCAACACACGATTTCGAGAAAAAGATAAGTAATGAATACTCAGCTCGAAATGTCAAATGTGTATGATCCAGTCTATATAGCATACGACTTTTTGTCTCATAAGAAGTAGGAGATAGAATAGATAGACTTTTGATTGATAGATAAGTTCAAGTCTCCACATACCTTTTTGTTGATGAAGTTCCACAGTTCCTTGAGTAGATCTTCGTCGTTGTATGATGAATCGCCATGAAGTCCTTGAGCTCAACTGCACTTTTATATCCTAGTCCGAGACTTAGCTATAATAGACTAGAAATCAAGACTCATAGTTTTGATCACTAACATTGACAAACATGCTTGATATAGCAACGCATGCGAGGTCGACCGAGCTATGCTCTAACAATCTCCCCCTTTGTCAATTTTAGTGACAAAACTATTAATACATATGGAATACAAAAAACATAAACTTTAGTGGCTCCTATTCCATAGTCTAATCTTCAACGTTCCTTGAAATCTTCGTCCTTCCAAGTACTCCAATGATCCCAAAGGTTGTAAGTTTAGCACCACCGTTGTTGAAGATCCGTATCTATAACAATGAGAGAAATCGAGATTCTCGATCATTATTATACAATGTCATAGTATCATTATGTAACATCAAAGTCCAATTGCATCTCTACTTTAACAACTATACTATGGTGATATGTATCACTCCCACTTAGTCAATACTCCATCTCGATCATGGAAACCACTCCCCCTTACACAATGATCCGAAAACCATATGTATTTGTAGTGTGAACTACATTATTTCTCCCCATTTTTGTTAATAAAATTGGCAAAGGTAAAAAAACGGGATCATAATGAAATTTCCACAAGAGACATTTCATAGACTAAAAGAAAAATACATACCAACTTAATTTAGATGCAATCATAAAGACGAAGCTAAATGCATTCATCAAGGAGTTTTAAGATACAAGATAACCCCTATAAAATTCCACAGCCGCACACCCCGCAAGATATTACCATTAAGCACAAGTTCAAAAGAACTCTCCCCCATTTGATGTCATTCCCGAAAGAACAACAAGAGCGACCTTAATTTCGAAAGAAAAGAAGGATTTTTTAATTGGACACCAAAAACCATGGAAATGATTTTTTATATCCAATACTCAACCAAATTAATCACAAGTAAACCCATGATTAATTTAATCGGAATACACAACTAAATCAAACCACAAAAGTGACCAATTTAATTGATTGTGCTCAACATAAGAAAACTCATGGAGATACGACTAAGATAACCACACGGAGATGACTACCTTAATCGTTTAAATACTCAACATAAGGAAAACCTTATGGAATATACGACTACATCAACCAATAGAACATGATTAGTATAGTCGTTCATATACTCAACACAGGAACTTGTGGAATATATGAAAAACTCAACTAGATTAATTACAAGAGAACCTATAATTAATCTAATTGGAATACACATCCAAACTAATCACCGAAGCAATCAATTTAATTGTCAAAAGATTTTGCTCGACAAAAGAAGACTTTCGGAGCAAATAACTAAATAACCAATCAAGATGATTAATTTAGTTCAAGAATGCTCAACATATAGCATCTCATGGAACAACCAACAAGGCCAATATTAATCGAAATAATTGTAAGATGCCCAACATAAGATACACAATGGAGCCTTCACAGTCAAACATAACAAAATGGATCAATGAAGATCAATACCGTGGATAACATACAAGGATCTATTCTATTTTCCATCACTATTTGCATAACGACATAATATACTTTATCCTTGTCAAACAAAATATTTCATCCTATTTTCCATCAAATAAATGACTGCATAGGCATAACTTTTGTAATTGTCAAAAGTCCATTCGTCCTTTCATCAATACGAATATCAATTTATGAACGACTTTACTTTTGAAACAATATGGGACCTTCAAGTTCACGGACGAAATCAATACATATCCCATAAAAATATTGCAATACTTCAAAACAGATTAATACTGCAATAATATCATCCTCCAAATATTTTTAGAATTTAAAACCAATAAACCTAAAAAAGAACAAGAAGATGAAACCGTTGGACATAGCAATGTGTAATCACAATAATGGCTATTCCAAACTCTAGTAATCCTTATAAAAAATAAGAATAAATTCTCATAAGAAGTTTCCTAGGTAACAAGACAAGCTCGTAATGGACATACAAGATGATTTGTCCTTATAGGGTAGAATCAATATTTTTCGCATGGATTTACACCAATAATAGCTACCAAAGGTGTATAAAAAGATTTTCTTAACAAAGAAGAACATACAAAGTCAATAACGACTATGCACCATAGTTCAAAAGGATGATTGTGAACACTCAAGAATTCGATAGCACTGCGTACTACTTTCCATTCTTGAACTTCCTTCTTTGAACATTCTTGTAAAATCTACAAATTAGCTTAGAAGAGTAGTACTCCAAGAATCCAAGTGCCCAAGTTCAAGAGAAGTGGAACAAGTGAAACGAAACGGAGCAAAATACTCAAAAACAAGAGACAGGACAAATACCAATCTCAACTCATTCAAATTCAAGGTTTCTCATCTCTATTTGAAGATAATTTAAAAAGAAAGAGAATGCAAAAAGAATGAGGTCATTCCAAGTTCGGACGAAGAAATTACGGCCAAAACAAGCTTACTGAATATCGACGTCTACAGGCAAGTATGCATACGGGTTTGCAAACGAATTTTCATGACTTTGAGCGGTTTGCAAACTGGGTTTGCGAACTTTAACCCCTGGATTTTGATTTTAAAAGATGTTATGCATACTTGGTATGTCTACCATGAAGTCCAAACATCCCGAACTATTATTTTCAAACCTACACATATAAGAACCTTAAACACAGATCAAGTTAGGTAGAAATGAACGATAAGCAAGGTACATGGATCATTATAAGTACTCTAAGCAAGTAAAAACACAAATATTGCTCAAGTTTATAGACATACCTTTAGAATAATCCAATTGAACTCTACATCCTTACCGCACATAATCTGTGTGCCTCAAATTCTTGTGCTTCCCTCATCGTATACATAGTAGGGCATTTTTAGGTGATGATGCACTTTCAACACAAACAAGTTGTGTTGCGGTGAACAATTTCTTGCTCACCATGGCACCAAGAAAGAGTTTCTTTCCAACAATTCTTAAATCTTGTAGTGTTGAGAAACACCCAAGGAACTGTTTTTATAAGTCTATCAAAGAACTTCAAGAGAACCCTAAAAGATTTGTGTTTCTGATTTCTTGTTTTCCAACTTATAAAAAACAGTTTCTGCAGATAGTTTTTAGTACTGCGAAGGGAAACTCTTTTGAAGAAAAGAGACGTCCTAGATTCTTCATAAAAGAAGACAATACTACTACCTTGATAGGAAGTATCAGGAATTGGGCAACGAATCAATTCATGCTTTGAGGTGATACACTCAGATGACTAAGATTTAAACTCCTCTTGTAATTCGTTTATTTTATCACAACTAATTGGGTTACGCAGAGGAGGAGCATTTCTCTCACGATTAGTAAATCAATATCAATCTCAACATGAATATTATTCATCATAACTTGATTTAGCCTGTCAAGAGATTCTTGCTCTTTCTGGAGGTATAACTCAACATCAAGAGATAAGCTCTCAAGCTTTTTTTCAAGCCCTGAAAACACTTCAAGGGATTTTAAACCTGGTGGAGGTTTAGATAGAATTTCTTCTACAGATTTTATTAAATCATTCATGGAAGAGAATTCTGAAATCCCTGGATCTGGTGGTCCATTTATTGAGATAACACTACTTTCCATAGAGTCATATCGCTACAAACACATACTTGTAAGGTCTTAAACGTGTTTGCCTGCTCTGATGCCAATTGAAAAAGCGGGGGTCTAACAACACCACCCAATATTTCCCTTAGCAATCTGTATGGACTAACTCTGAAATACTTTGCTAGAGAATCAACTAGACAGTCAGGATCAATCTAGATTAAAGTGTCTCAAGGAGTTAATATCTCTATCTTGATTTGATTTTTACTCAAGCTAAAAACAATAACGAGTCTTTATCAAATACAAGGAATAACTTGGACGGTACCAAAGACCAATATCCAAGGATCAATAAATATCAATCAACAACCAAAGGTTGGATTTCCAATTGATGATCTTAACGCACAACCTGTATTATTTTAATTATATAAAAAATATAATGCGGAAAAGAAATAACACAGACACCAGAAGTTTTGTTAAACGAGGAAACCGCAAATGCAGAAAAACCCCAGGACCTAGTCCAGATTGAATACACACTGTATTAAGCCGCTATAGACACTAGCCTACTCCAAGCTAACTTCATACTGGACTATAGTTGAACCCCAATCAGTCTCCCACCGATTCAAGGTACAGTTGTACTCCTACGCCTCTGATCCCAGCAGGATACTGCGTACTTGATTCCCTTAGCTGATCTCACCCACAACCAAGAGTTTCTGCAACCCAAAATCGCAGACTTGATAGTAAACAAATCTGTCTCACACAGAAAAGTCTATCAAAGGATAAATCTGTCTCCCACAGAAAAACCCTAGGTTTTGTTCCGTCTTAAGATATAAAATCAAGGTGAACAGGAACCAATTGATAATCCGGTCTTATATTCCCGAAGAACAGCCTAGATTAATCAATCACCTCTTGATGGATTTTCAAATGATGTTGTAGTTGTGGTAAAAACTGGGTTCTTTTCAGACTTGTGAAGAAAAAAATTTTTATAGATTTAAATTAAACAGGCAACTAAATAAAATAATTCAAAGTTTTGGAGAAAAATACCAAGACTAGGATTCCACCATTGACCAAATAAATATTAAACTCTAAATAATATTCATGCAATTCTATCTTTAAAAATAATTCTAATATTTGCCTCAAATATATTTTTGAAGTAATAATTGTAATCACAAAGTATAAAACATCAAAAGTTTTTAAAACCCAGCATGCTTCATCAAAATAATTCACAACTATTCAATAAAAACTAATATTTCAAATTCAATTCCATGCAAATAATCAAATAATGATATTGCAATAAATAATAAAATTAGAATTATACCAATCAATATGGATCAATGGCTTCCTCCGTCGTCTCGGCTAATGGGTTTAGCTCCTCATCCCAAAAACACACTCACAAGATAAATTCATGGCTAAAATAGGTGTTTTTATTGATGTATATAAGATGAAACAGGAATTAGCAACGCTGCAGAAGTGTTACAGTGTCACTGTTACAAAGGGGTAAGTGCTGAAAATTAAACGATAGTTTTCTGTTGCTGTAAAACAACGACACTCGTTTCTGTTTTAAGACTGTTGAAGAACGACTGCCTTAGCAGGTCTGTTCTTCCTCTTCTTCCTCCTCGAACAGCAGCAGCACTGTAACTCTCTGTAATCGCTTCTCCTCGGCTCTCCTCGACTCTAAAATCTCTCCTAAGGTTTTCCAACCTTTTTTATGACTTGAAACCACTCTTATATATCCCACAGACCCCAAATATCTCGTATAAATTCAAGATTTCTTCTCCGTGCAGTTAAGAGAATATCTCTCTTCAATCCTCCCTGTACGCGTCTTCTGACCTCTTCTGAGTTATCTAAACTCTCCAAACTCCAACTAATACTTGAAAAGGACCAGGTACATCCATATCCTGGCGTCAAAGTCCTCCAGAAATCTCTTAAAAATCTTCTAAACTTGAAACAGAACACGTCTCTCTGTTGAGACGTTGAAACCCTCTCTCGGCCATTCCAGCCCAATTGGTTGGGTCCAATCGATTGTAACAGACCTGTTGAGTCTTGTAGAGTCCATACGTACCAAATAAAGCCATTGAATCTCCTAAAATCACGTAGAAATTCGATCTCCAAATCTGCTCCTCGGTGCATGCATTTTCCCGCCAAAAATGCATTTTTGAAAACGTGAAGAAATGTGACCTTCCCCTATCCAGTCCCGGTCTCCCTTTAGCAGATGCCTGGAAATGGGTCACCCCTTAGTAATTAGGTTACCCCTTATCCAAAGTGAGAGTCCGTATAGTAATTTTCTCCCACGAGCGCAAAAACCACTTTTTTAGCCAATTTCGCCGCAAAAGCTTATTTCTCCAGAAATACCTACAGGGACATAAAAAGCCATAATAAGTACAAAAATGGGTACTAACACAATATACAATTGGGCTATATTAGACACATAAATGCGTCTATCACCTCTCAACTATCCTTCTTGACTACACAAGCGGTTTTTCGAGGAATCACAAACAGTGAGACGAAGATGTTTGTGACTTCTATATCTTGCATATCAGAGAACTCTCACGATCTCAAGCCAATCAATAGATTGTACTCGTACGATAGAAGATGCAAGATCAGATCAAACAACTGCGATAAAAGTATTATCGGCCTGGCTTCACAATCCAAATGAAGTCGTTAACATGGTTTTAGGGAAGAAAACCAAAGGTTAAAGGAGAATCGACTCTAGCGAGCGCACTAGTATCACACAGACGTGTGGGGATTAGTTTTGCACAATGCTATATGTCTCCTTTATATAGCCTTCAAATCAGGATTTTGCCTTAGTTACAAAGCAATCCATATTCACCGTTAGATGAAAACCTGATTTAGATTCATGCTAATATTTCTCAACCGTTAGATCGAAAACTTAGCTTGTCACACACACTTGGGTAGACGTTTACTAGGTTTGTGAAAACCATGCCCAAACGTGTACGTGTATGTTGGTTCAACATAGTAACCCAAAAGGTTAACCATATGAGCAATTCATATTAACCTAGTTCTTCTTCACCATAACTAGTTCAATTGACTCAATGAACTAGTTAGAGGGTTGTTCAATTGCTATGAGATCTTATGTAACTACACAAGACATAATTGAAACAAAGATGATTCGATTCGATTGAATCGACTCATGAACTTTATAGCCACGGTTTGCATAAAGCATTCCTTAGTAATTTAAGTTTCATGTTAAGAGCACATCTTTAGATCATAACCACTTAAGCTCACAAACAAGTTCACGGACTTAAGGCAACCGGAAGGGTTTTCCAAACTCAGCAGAAAATCTCGGCAAAGAGACTTCCGCCAGTTCGCGGACTAGGTTCGCGGACTGAGTTTGCGGACTAAACACGCAAACGAGTTTTTGGAAAATCCCAGTAGAAATTCTCGGAAAGATAACTTCCGTCAGTTTGCGGACTGAGTTCGTGGACTTGGCAAACCCAATTCCTCCGGTTTCTCTCAATCAACAAAGTTCGAAAACTTCAGATTAAGGAATACATGGTTATGTATCTAAACTCTCACTCCAATCATTGACACATTCTCAGAGGACGTTATATAGCCGTTATTCACAGACCGTTTCACGTCAGAGCAATCCTCAAAGTAATTGAAACTTTTCATGACTTTTATCACTAGGTGAAGATAAACTTGATCAAAGCGAAACGCTTTACCAACACACGATTTTTGGGAAAAAGATAAGTAGTGAATACTCATCTCGAAATGTCAAATGTGTATGATCCAGTCTATATAGCATACTACTTTTTGTATCATAAGAAGTAGGAGATAGAATAGATAGACTTTTGAGTGATAGATAAGTTCAAGTCTCCACATACCTTTTTTGTTGATGAAGTTCCACGGTTCCTTGAGTAGATCTTCGTCGTTGTATGATGAATCGCCATGAAGTCCTTGATCTCAACTACACTTTTCTATCCTAGTCCGAGACTTAGCTATAATATACTAGAAATCAAGACTCATAGTTTTGATCACTAACATTGACAAACATGCTTTATATAGCAACACATGCGAGGTCGACCGAGTTATGCTCTAACAAAGTGTAGTTGAGCTCAAGAACTCCATGGGAATCATCATACAAGACGAAGGACTACTCAAGGAACTGGTGGATCTTCATCGACTAAAAGGTATGTGGAGACTTGAACTTATCTATCACTCAAAAGTCTATCTACTTTGTCTCCTATTTTGAGACAAAAGTCGTTTTGCTATATAGACTCTGATTATACACATATTCTATTTCGAGCCGAGTTTATCTCGCCTATCTATTTCTCGAAATATGTGTTGGAAAGATTTTGCTTTGGTCAAGTTCATCTTTACCTAGTGACGAAAGTCATGACGCGTTTCAATCACCTTGAAAATTGCTTACTTTGATGAAATGTCCTCTAAGAATGTTTCAATGGCTGAAATGAGAGTTTAGATTAAATAACCAATGATGTATATAAGTATTGTGTGACAACACATATATGTATAAGTCATTTTTCCTTGAACCGAAGTTTGCGAACTTTATTGATCAAGAAAACCGGAACAAGAGCAGTGAACTCAGCCCGCGAACCCAGTCCGCGAACTGGCGGAAGTTCTCGACCCGAGAAAATCTGCTGGAGTTTGAGAACTCCTTCCGGGAACTTAAGTCCGCGAATTAAGTCTGCGAACTTAAGCTGGTTATATCTAAAGACGATTGTTTGTGAACTTATTTATATTAACTAAGGAATGCTAAATGCAAACCGTGGCTATATAGTTCATGAACCGATTCGAGTGAATCAAATCGTTTTTGCTTCGATTGTGTCTTATGAAGTTACATAAGATTTCCTTGCAATTGAACAACCCTCTAACTAGTTCATTTGAGTCATTTGAACTAGTTATGGTGAAGAAGTATATGGTTGATATGAAAGTGCTCATATGGCTAACCATTGGTTAACTATTGTTAAACCAACAAATGTTCATGTTTGGGTACGGTTACATAAGCCCAAAATAGTACATTTCATTTGTGTGTAACAAGCTAAGTTTTCTATCAAACGGTTGAAAGATATTAGCTTGAATCTAATCAGGTTTTCATCTAACGGTGAATATTGAATGCTTTGTTACCAAGCTAACATTGATTGCAAACCCTGATTAGAAAGACTATATAAGGGAGAACTCTAACAACTGGGAAACCTAATCCCCACAGCTCATGTGTGATAATATTTGTATTAGCTAGAGTCGATTCTTCTTCAACCTTAGGTTTCTCCTTGTAAACCAGGTTAACGACTTAAAGACTTCATTGGGATTGTGAAGCCAGACCAATACTAGTTTTTCGTAGTTGTGTGATCTGATCTTGCTGATTCTATCGTTTTGAGTACAATCATAACGATTGGCTTGAGATTTATATCTCCGATAGGTAAGATATAAAAGTAGTCACAAACATCTTCGTCTCATCGTTTGTGATTCCACAATCTCTTCTTTTACCGCGTCGATTAAGATTATTGTGAGGTGATTGATAATGCTAGGATGTTCTTTGGGAATATAAGTCCGGTTTATCAATTGGTGCATGTTCACCTTGATTTATTAAAATACGGAACAAAACTTTTAGGTATTTTTGTGGGAGACAAATTTATCTATTCTGTAGACTTTTCTATGTGATACAGATTTGTTTATTAAAGTCTTCGACTTTGGGTCGTAGCAACTCTTAGTTGTGGGTGAGATCAGCTAAGGGAATCAAGTGCGTAGTATCCTGCTGGGATCAGAGACGTAAGGAGCGCAACTGTGCCTTGAATCATTGTAAGATTGATTGGGGTTCAACTACAGTCCAGACCGAAGTTAGTTTGTAGTAGGCTAGTGTTTGTAGCGGCTTAATACAGTATGGTGTTCAATCTGGACTAGGTCCCGGGGTTTTTCTCCATTTGCGGTTTCCTCGTTAACAAAATTTATGGTGTCTGTGTTATTTATATTCCGCATTATATTTTGTTATATAATTGAAATATCACAGGTTGTGCGTTGTACCGATCAATTGTGAAATCCAACCTTGGTTGTTGATTGGAAATTGATTGATCCTTGGATATTGGTCTTTGGTACCATCCAAGTTTATTATCCTTGTAGTTGATAAAGACTCGCAAATTCTTATTTGCTTGAGTAAAGATCAAATCAAGTGAGAGAGATATTAACTCCTCAATATACATTTCTCTAGATTGAGTCTGACTGTCTAGTTGATTCTCTAGAAAGTATATTGGAGTTTGTCCATACAAATTGCTAAGCGAAATATTGGGTGTGGTTGTTGTACCCCCGCTTTTTCAAATATTTGCATAATGACATAAGAAAGACTTATATTTTGACCACGTATGGGACAATCATAGTTCACAGACGCAAATACACATATCCCATAATAAGTTGCAGTATATGAAACCATAAAGATTAATACTGCAAAATCATCTTCCAAATAAACTTTAGAATTTAAATAAATAAATCTAAAAACATTGCAAGATGAAAACCGTTTGAAATAGCTATGTATACTCACAATAATGGTTATTCCAAACCCTAGTTATCCTTCTTAAAACACAAGAATAAATTCTCATAAGAAGTTTTCTAGACAAAATAGAGAAAATCAAATTTCTTTGATAACTTCATACTTTTGAAAGGGTCCACATAAAAGGTATCACTGATATCCTTGATTTTCTTGACCGAGAGACTCCATGTTCATGAGTTAGAATATTAACTTTCCGATCATCGATGCGGGAAAAATGCCTAGATTTGACACAGTCCAAGATGAGTTTCTTCCGATTCCTGATCAAGATCTGTTGATTAACAAGGATTTTGGGTTGACCATCAAGAAGCTGATTTATTTGCATTTGAAGATTTGCAAATTCGTACCTAGAGTCATTCTGAAAAAGAATTAAGTCCTTAACATATTCTCCAATCCAAGAGTTATACTCTTTCCTTTCTATCATCTTTTTCAAGACAAGTTCTTGAACAGAATAACATCCTTTAATGTCTTCTTCCATCTCAAGATTCACCACATCTTGAGGTCTTGAGGAGTTTTCCATTCCTTTTTTTTATATTATTAGGGAAGGTGAAACAATATATATATATATTCTCAAACAAGAGAAGGACACCCTTGTTGTGGAAACCCTAAAACTCCCAAGTGAGACACGGATATTCGTGGACTGGGTGAGGAAGACTGAAAGATCAGGAAAGATCCAAAAATAAATACTTCATGTTTTTCAAATATCTTTTACCAACAAGGCTCAAAATCAAACAGATTTAAACAGAGCATTCAGAAGAGATACACTAGATACAAGGAGTCAAGAACGACTCAACCTTTATATAAGAGAAAACATCGAAACACAAGATGATAACTAACAGTAGACTTGAGCATCTCACAAATATCATCCTTGCAACTCTCCAGTTAGATACAAGGATGAAATTACCTAGAACTAGATAGCAAAGTGAGATATGATCTCACCATGAGTATTGAGAGATGAGTTGTGAATACCATATGAGAGTTTGAACCCAATATTTCCTATCTTCCTTTGGTTATTTATAATTCCAGAAGAATTTGACTTAACCATTTTAGAAAATTCATTAGAGGGAATTTTCTGAGGATTAAGTCTAGGACCTCTAGGAGTCGGTTCCAGAGGATTATAGGAGAGAGGTCTCCACCTTCTAGACTTAGATCTGCCAGAATTGTTCTCATAGACACTGGGAACGCGTAGTTTTGTGGTGTAAGAATTTGCACCAAGAGGAAAACTACGATCTCTGTAGAGATTTCGAGGTGAGTGACCATTGAAATCCCTTTTATGAGAGTTCTGTCTTTATGCAGGAATGAAATCCATTGTAGATGTTGTCAGATGCTTTACTCTGTCAATAGTAAAAAGAAGTAAATTTTGAAGATCAGAAATCTGTTTCTTTCTAGCAAAACGATGTTTAACATAGTGATTTTTTCCCCACAGAAAGAACATGTTCGTGGAAGAGAAACATTGGACGAAACCTGCTTTAAATTCATATCCCTATTAGAAGACTGCAAGTTATGTAAACACTTCTTGGAAGGAACTTCCTTCGGAGAACTTTTCTTAATGTATTGTAAATCTTTCTGAGATTTAGAGAATGTTACAAAAGAATTTCTCATTAAAACAGAGTTTTCCTCTTTCAAGGATTTGCATTGTTTTGGGCTAGAAGAAGGGATGCAACTAGTTTCTCTTTTTCAACACGAAAACTGTTCAGATCAGATGAATGCGTCTCGACCAAGCGTTTTTCTCTAATTTAATATTCTTTAACAATATCCTCAAGAACACTAATCTTTTCACGCTGTAGGGTAGTTTCTTGAATTAGTTTTTCGAAATTGTTAGAGAAGGACTCAATAATATTATAGAGTTCCCGTTCTCAACCAACAAACTTTTCAAATTCATCAACGAGTTGAGCATGATTATGAAAATCAATAGTCTAACTGGATTTTTTTTGAAGTTCTGGTGAGTTCCACTTCAACTTCTGACATAGTGTCAACTGTCTTATTTGAGGGGATGTTATCAAAATTTGATATAACAAACTTTCTACCTCGGGATTCGGAAGAATCAGCTAAGGAGTTATCCTTTGAGGTAATCCCAAGACATTTGGCATAGTTAAAAGCTTTGGAAGACATTTTAGTATGCGTAAAAACAAGAGATAAACTTTTTTCCACAGATTCAGATTGCTACAAACACAGACTTATAAGGTCTTAAACGTGTTTGCCTGCTCTGATACCAATTGAAAAGGTGGGGATCTAACAACCACACCGAATATTTATCTTAGAAATCTGTATGGAAAAACTCCAATATAGTTTTGAGAGAATCAACTAGACAGTCAGACTCAATCTCAAAAAAAGTATATCCTAGAGTTCGTATCTCTGTTTCACAATGTAATCAGCAAATCAAACAGATAGAAATCCGTGAGCCTAATTATTATGTGAAAAGGAGAGGGTACCCAAATATACCTCAAGCTAAAACTTTTCCTACCTATAAGTCCTTTCTCCGAAAGTGATTTTCTATGGACTGAGTCGAGACAATACAACTAATCGGTTCACACTTCTTCTGATCGTCTATGGATACGAGATCGAGACAATACAACAACGAAGTATGTTTACTTGATAAAAAGGTTCAGACTTAACCAAACACGATAGGATTGCTTATCAAGTAAATATGAATTAACGTTTGTGTAATTTACATTAATTATAATGCAGAAAATAAAGTAAATGACACAACAAGATTTTGTTAACGAGGAAACCGCAAATGCAGAAAAACCTCGGGACCTTGTCCAGAATTGAATACTCTCAGGATTAAACCGCTACACAAAATTAAAACCACCTTCGTATAGTTGAGACCAAGCAACTAAACCTATAGTTCACCTAGTTCCGTCTGTATTCCCACGCCTCTGACCTATGAATAAGTCACGTACTTGGAACAATTCCTTTGGTTCGAATTCCAAACAGTAAAGGAACAACAAATCTGTTTGGTATCAACTCTCTTCAACCAAGTGATGTAAGTTCGACAAAGGTTCTTCTGTTTATCTCAAATAAACTCCTTCGTCAGGTTCTTAGACCTATCTTATGTTCAACTACCAAAGTAATTGTTAAGATTTTGCAATCAATAATTTTAATCACAAAGAATTGTATTGATGTCGATCTACACAACTAATCAATCCAATCTACCACAAGGATAAACCGATTATAATTGGAACCTCTATACCGAAACAAGTATTGTGCACATCAGAGATTATGAACCCCAAATCAGAAATCTTCAATATCTTCTTTGTCTTCAAATCTTCTTAGATCTTCAATAAACGCCTGCACACAACAACTTGAATCTCTTGTGATCAGTCACGCACAGAACAGAGTCTGTTAACAATGGATTATTACAAGATCGTCTTTAGCACTAACAACAGTCTAAAGATCCCTGTCGAAACTTCGATCTAGTTTGAGTAAATCTTATATCAGAAGAGAAGATTCTCAAGCATAAACAAACTAGGTGCAATCAAAGTTCAACCACTGTTAGTCAATCAAATCAATAGAAAACACAAGATAAACCGCAATTATCTAGTTTCCCACCAACGGTACTAATAGAGCTTCTCAATCCCAAAGAAGACTTTAAACTGAGCGGTAGTAAAAGATTTCACATAATTAGGTTACTCCTCTCCGAATAGGCGGCTTCACCAGTCACAACACAACCGAGGAAGTTTGTTGTCACGAAGGATTAGTTTGTTAGAAATGCAAACTTCAAGTATTTATAGACAAGGAAGTTTAGACACCAAGGAATTTCCAAAACCGAAAATATTCTCAAGATATGCAATATAATTCCAAATTCGGTTTCCATAATTCCTGGAAATGCTCTGTCCAAAATAATGACCGAAAATCTCTTTGGAAAATCTTTAACTATGCACATTACTAATTCTCATTTTCTTAAAGTAAAATTAAGACCTTAATTAAAAGATTTTTAACTTATTTATGTTTCGATCCTGAGATTTTCTTCCTTTAGCTATTAAGGAATAACTTTGAACAATTAAAGCAAAACATTACTGCCTGTGTTCAAAGTGTGTCAACATCCTTACTTTGTAAGTCCTCTTTCATACTTACAACCTTGAAACCGATTTTCCACACTTCCAAACAAGTTTAGAATTGGTTCATCCGACTTTCAAGAACTATGTGATTGATCAAGAACACTCAATCACAAATCATGGGTTTAACGGTTCTACCAAAATAAGTTTCGGTTCTACCTCCATGTGAGTATTGTGCATAGTCACACTAGCTTTCCAAAATTCGGTTGACTAGGTACTAGGATCGGTTCCCCACATATATATGGTATCTAACTTATATATGTTGCACATGTCCATAGGATCGGTTCCCCTTTCTGCTACAAACTTGTTGCACCTCATACAAGGATCGATTCCTCTTTGTGATGTGTTGCACCTCTTACTAGGATCGGTTCCCCTTTACCCATATTCGGTCATACACAAATCACAAACTCGATCATACCATCTCAGGCGATTACTAAAGATCGGTTTCACTAATAACATTCATACCAATACATAAGTCAGGCCTTTGTGAATATTTTTACCAAGAACACAAACAAGTCATGAGCGGTTATACTAAATCACACTTATTGGTTGTTCACAAGATATGCAATGAATAACCATACCAATAACGCCTGGCGATTTCCTTTTCGATTCATAAACAAGTTTATGAACTTACTTCCTTAAAACACATGTAAAACATTGTTTCCTAGGACGAAATCCTCACCTCATACACATACATAATCACAATAGCATTTAAACGATTATGTCGATGTCTTATCTACAAAGTTTAATGGTTAAGGAATAAACCTCGTATTGTATTCCTTAATACTATGTCTATCTAGAGTGTTCATGCTTCGCAGTTTTGTTTTCAATATGCACGACTTGAAAGATACATTAGGGAATGAAACAGTTCAAGTCAAATGTCACTAACCTCAAGTGGAAGGATGGTGTTGTCGTTGTAGCTTCTTCACTTCTTCACTTCTTCAAGTCTTCGCAATACTTGTAATGTCTCATATCCTAATACTTTGAAGCTAACCTATACGAAGTTGACTCTAGTACATAATCAAGCGACTCTTAAAATGAGTTTTGATTCACTAAAATATGACAACCAAACTTGACGTACCAAGCTTGGTGGATTCAACCGAGCTATGCTCTATTACAAGAATTCATATGGATAAAAAAATTACAAGAATTCATTACACATACGCTTGATTCCCGAATTCAACAACAAAATAACATGTATACATTCAATCCTTAAATGTTGTTGTTGACATTATAATAACAAATCTAATACCCCCCCCTAAAGGTGAGATGGGTAGATTTTATCAATCTGCACGTCTTTGTTATACCAATTAATATGATATGTTACTCCCCCTTAGTCTATGCTTTCACTCTTTCGTTAGATAAACGTTTAAGTACAATTGTCATTTTCCTTAGTGATACCAATCAATATAAAATCAATGCCAATATCACTTGTTTACTCCATATATTTCTCCCCCTTTTTGTCACAAAATGACAAAGAAACGAAAAAAATAAAGGACAAACCTAAAGAGTCTTACAAATCTCAAAATAGACTTGCAAACCTATAAAGTTAAGCACGAGGGTTCCACACACCATTTTTGATAACCAACATCAAAACCGAAACTACAAAGTAATTTGTTTTGATATGTTATCAAGGAAATAATTGCCCGAAGCAATTTTCCCAATTTAGTTTAGCAAACAAAAAATCAACTAAGCACCTTAGTCCCTTTGCTAAACTGATTGTACAAATACAATCGCTTCATTCAATAAGACCAAAATAAAGATAACTCTATTTTTCTTATCAGGTTCTAATTATCCATATAACTTAGACCTTTAAATTTTAAACAAGACAAGTACTAGGTTAGTCAACTAGCATTTCTTGTTAAGGCATTCGATTAGACTTGAATAACCGAAACCTCCACTTTGATAAGTCTAACTAAGATAAACTTAGCTTCTCTTATCCGTAATCGAATTGGACTAAACAATCCATCCCGTAGACTTTTTCTTTCGTTAAGCCTAAATAATTCATACAAACCAAAATAAATCAACTTGCATAATTATTCACCTCAACCGGAAGCAATTGAAACAACATAGACATTATAGCACCGCAATTGCACCGAAATTTTGTAAGCCTAAACAATTGATATCACACAATAAAGCAAGATAACAATAGTTTTTCTTAACCGGAACCAATTGAATGGAATAAATCATCAATTATACCGAAATTTTGTTAAGCAAAAGCAAAATATATATGAAATAAAATCAGTCTTTTCTTAAACAGGAAAACAATTAACTAACAAAATTGTTACCTCAAATTTTGCATCTGCTTCTCCAATATGTTTGCATCTTCTTCCAGGGAGAATTGATATCGAAATATCATTATGTTGTCATCCTTATGCAACACAAAAGAATAACAACAACCAACCTTTACCAGAGAAAGGTTGAAAACCGGTTTTTAGCTATTGCAAGCAAAAGTTGAAAACCACCGAAACACTTATGTTTTTATGCTAAACCAAAACCGATTCAACATATTGTGACTTTTTCACATATTGTTTCTACCAGAACCCCTCATGATCCTTTGATAAAGCCTAAAAACATGGGCTAGAACTTAATCCTGCTAAATCAAAAAGTCAACCAAACCATAAGGGTTCATAACGTTATGATATCAAGGTAATAAAACCGAAATCAAACATCCCATGAACATCCATAGCAATAATAAAGCATTCAAGCACAGGCTATGTAAATCAAAAACCATCACAAGAAAAATTATAAATCAAATAATTTTATTCATAATAGACTTAATACAATCATTGAAAGAAATAAAAAATTGATGTCTATTTTCTTAGATTAAGTTTTACAGCATATAACTTAATCTCTAGTGGTGCTCTTGTTGTTCACTGAGGTTTCTTCAGTGTTCAAACTTTTGAAGCATGTCTCAAGAGACTTATCAGCAACCACTTCTTGTTTTTCAAGCTCTTCAATTAGAACCTTAAGTTCAGCAAGAACTTCTCTTGTTCCTTCAATCTTTTCTTTTACCCAATCTTGATGTCGAACATTCATAACAAGATTGGTTTCCAGTTCTTCAAAACCTTGGATATATTGAGACATACTATGAGAACGAATCCACTTGGTTTTGGTTGGATCTTGTTTGTTATAAGCCAACATACATGACTCATCTTGTGATCCAACTGAACTATCTGAATCATAATCAGACATGATTTTTGATATGATTTTCTTCTTCGTCTCTGTATTGATTCCTTGACAATCTTTAACCCTTTGAGATTCCTCCTTATTAGCCTTTGAGATACTGCGAGTTATTGGAGGCATGCTTGCTCATATATATAAATAAAGGATTGATCAGGGTATCATAATATAGATAAGAGATAGTTTCCCTTTAAAAAGAGACAAATTCCAGTCCAAAAGATATCAGGAGAAACCGAAAATATTAAACAATATATTTCGTTTCCTTTGTCCGAACTTCTCAAGTTGGAAGGTTTATTAAAATTCGAAAATTCCAAATATAACCTAATTTTTGGAAGATCATGATAAACATTAACATTTTTACACAACTATGGATTTGCAGCTATCCATAAAGTTTCACAATTTTTCTGATAAACAACTACACAAACAAATGTGCTCCAGATTTATTGTGCCTTTCCCATCCATGAATAAGAGCACGAAATAAGATGAGAATGCACAATTTTGATATAACTAGGTTGCATCAGAGTAAGCTTTTTCTAGCTTACAGTAAATATCAGAAACATAGTTCATGTTTCTCTTAGGGAATTTCTGCCCAAAATATTTTCTCCCAAGACGATGATCTTTTCTAACTCTAGAGATATGATCATGTGGAGAAACTGTATTGACGTGAGAATTTTCAGAGATAAATAAATCTCTCTTAATTCTATCAATGAGATTTTTATAAGATTTTCTCATTCTAAGGACTTCCTTATGATTCACATCAGTGTGATTATCTGAAACAATTATAGGAAACTCCTGATTGTTTCTTTTGGCAGAGATTCTCTCTTTTCCTTTCTTCTGGAGTCGTTCTTCATCAAAACAAGGATTGTTTCGATAAGGATGAGGAGGAATCTTTTTTCCAAAAGTGATTATCAACTTTTTCCCCTGATTGTTTTGAGTTGATCTTATCGGGTAGTGGTATGATTTGTATTTCTATTGAGGAATGATCTTTCAGTTTTTTAAGACAAGAAACTTCCTTCAAAAGTTTTACCACCGCATATTGAAGAAGTATAAGTTTCCTGTCAAGTGACTGAAAATTGTATTCCTTAAGATCACCATCATGGAATCGGTTCAAAGTTTCCTTTGGACAAGATTTCTTTTGATCATCAATAGATCTAGAAGTTGGTTTCTCATCCTCTTCTAACTTGATGTAGTTAGGCAAACTACTATCATCTTGATCTGTTTCAGATGTCGTTAAACCAGTTTTATCACAGTCTGTAAAAGTCTAGCAAGGACTTTTAGTTTCCTCATTATCAGAAGAAATCACAATAGCATCATTAGTCAGAATCATAGGACGTGTCTCTTTATCAAAAGCAAGAGATTTACCAAGAGCTTCTAGTTTGACAGTGAGATCCATATTATCTTTGGACAGACAATTCAGTTGAATGTCTTTATCTCTGATCTCCTGTCTTTAATAACACCACTTTAGAAGACATAGGTTTTATAGGCTTTAGGAGTTTTACCAACTCTTTATCAGCATCTTCCTTTCCATCAGAGATGGACATAGATGTTTTCGCAACTCCTGGATCATGAATCAACGAAGTAGTAACATCTTCAGCTTTTGAGTGTTCATACTCTTGCATAACGTTAACTGAATCAGACATGGATTCAATTTCTTATAGGTTGGATCGCACCAAACACAGATTGTTAAACTTTTCGTGTTTGCCTGCTCTGATACCAATTGAAAATGCGAGGGTACCCAAATATACCTGAAGTTAAAACTTTTCTTACCTATAAGTCCTTTTTCCGAAAGTGATTGTCTATGGAATGAGTCGAGACAATGCAACTAACCGGTTCACACTTCGTGTGATCGTCTATGGATACGAGATCCAGATAATACAACAACGAAGTATGTTTACTTGATAAAAAGGTTCGGACTTAACCAAACACAATAGGATTGCTTATCAAGTAAATAGGAATTAATGTTTGTGTAATTTACTTTAATTATAATAAAACAATTGTAGTTGCAGAAAATCCTACACTACACCCCTCACAAGATTTCATTAACATTCAACTCATTTTAGATTTACAATCTTAATTTTATTGATGAATCTTTGAAAAATCTTACAAGAAATGATAAAGGAATCAAGAATAACCACTGCTCTATATTTTCTCTCTCCTATTTACTTGCTTCTCACTCAGAAAAGATCTCTCTCTTTTCCTTTACAACTGAATGGATATTTATAGGGAATTACATAGTGGATGACAGCTAATCTGTCCTTTATTTTCGGATATGGCTTACGACATTCTCGCAACCTTACAAATGTTAATCTCGCAAACTCTCTAATTTTCGCAGGACCATCACATTTTTCTCATGATTTAGCTGACGTCGTTTATTATGTCATTTCTGAAATTGTTCTGCGACACTGTTGTGTTGTGTTGTTGATAATTTCGTTGAGGTATTATTGCTGCGAGATTCTGATCCTACATCTTTCCTCTTCTCATATCTTCTCTGTGAAGTATAGAACGATGTGAGAAATGCCGCAACTATCCATCTCTTCATATTCTGCATTTATCACACGTATCCTTTCTTCCATCTATTTCTTGACACGTCTTCTGTAACCGTTGCTTTTTAACCGCTCATGTCTTTTCATATTAATGGTGTTTATTTCTTCGAGTAAAAAAAAAATCTTCTCTATATATTCTTCTTACTCTTCTTTCCATTTTCTTTTTACTTTGTCTTCTCTTTTTATTCTCTCATCTCTGCAACTCTATTGTTCTTCCATAAATTCTGCCATTGCAACTTTTTCTTCTTTATTATTCTTTTAATCTTTTTAATTTCTTCTTCATCTCCATACTGTTCCTTCTGTAGATCTTCACTGTTCGTAGCTTTCTTCCTTTTTAATTTTTACGAACTAATCTTCCTGCTGGTGTTTTCCATGGATTCATCGAGGTTAGTTCTCTTTTTTCTTTCTTATGGGTTTTGCTGAAATTGATCTTGCTTACGGATTTATTTGATGATGATGCTTATATGATTCCCATACTGTTGTTATTTCAGCAAAAATGCCTCTAACACCAAATTTACGGTTCAGAACCCTAATATTCCCAAATCGCAACATAAGATTGTTGTAAACAAAAGAAATTCTGCGAATCAGAAGGTAGTAAGAAACATTATTCTTTTCTAATAACAATATTTTTGCCTCTGTTTCTTATCTGGATTATAATTCGCAGGGTGATAAGGATGCCAAAAAACCTCTCAAGAAATCTCGCCACCTTAAAACCGTTGAAACCTCTGTTCCATTCCACTTACTTATCTTTTCTAAATCTCCTGCGACATCTTCGCAAGTTAAACCATTATCTCCAATTCGCGAAAAGGCTGCCTCATATTTCATTTCTTCAACTGACCTTTCAATGATTGAAACCCCCCTTATTAATCCTTATGTGAATGAAACTTCTTCTCTTCCTGTTGATAATGTTTCTCAACCTTCTGTCATTGCCAGTTCTCTACCTGAGCCTCTTCCTTTTTCGAAAGAAACCGTGAAAGGATTAGATATTTCTTTCAAAGTTTTGTCTGAGGTCTTGGATGATGGTAAGAAGTCTCCCATTGATCATGTCAAGTCTGGTATTTGTGAAATTCTGAGTAAGTATTTTGGCTCTGACAGAGCTGCTTCGTAAACAGCTATGGAAAAAGAGTGTAATGCTCTTCGTCTCGAAAATCAAAAGCTCCAGAATGTTTCGCTGGATCGCGACAATCTTCGCAAGAAAAATGATGAACTGAGAGGTATCTTATCTGTGTCTTCAATTTGTCTTTCTAATGATTTTATCCTTTCCATATTTAATTATCCTTGAAATCCCTCTTTCGCATGTTAAGCCTTAAACCAGAAACGAATAATTGAGAGATATCAATTTGAATCTGCTGTTGAAGAAGCCCGTGTTGATAAAGAGATTTTGATGGATCAATATAATCAATTAGATAACCTCTATTCATACTCTGTTGATCATATAAATAATATTACCAATGAAAATACCCAATTAGTTCGGAGGCAAGATTTATTAAGTAATGAAATATCTCGCCTCTTTTATACTTGAACTAAAGCTAATCTAGGGATGAAATCTTTATCAGATGAGAATAAAACTCTATCTCAAGAGAAGTGAGTTTGTTTAAATAAGATGGCGATATCTTCGCAACAACTTAGCATCCTCCAGAAAGTATGTGATGACCAAGAACAATCTCTTCGCTCTTTGAGAAATTAACTTAAAGAAGTAACAGAGTCATTTATCGCTGAAAGAGATACACTCATTCAAGAGATTTAAGTGTAAAGGAGAATCAACTTAAAGAACAATATTCCAAATTAGAAGAATCGTATTCTTCTCTTGTGAAGAAAAATGCCTTTCTTATTTCTAAAGAGAAAAATCTTCAGTCTCGACTTAAAGGTTTAGTTGGAGATAAATTTGATGATGCGATGGACCGTTGGGAGAATAGTTGTCTGACCTTGATTCAACACCTTATTTCGCAAAAGGAAGGTAGTCATAATAGTTTGACTGCCTTAACTATCTTTTCTTTGTCATATCTTTTTGATTTCTTCATCTTACTGAAATTTTGTATTCTACTTTTCGCAGAGTCTGAGAAAAATCTTCATTCCTCAATTTCTGTTTTGGAGGCTAAGTATGCCAAAATTCGCAAAGAAAATGCACTACTCGTCTCTGTCCTTACTGTTCTCGCGACCGAGCAGAAAGAAGACTTGATTATCTTGCTTACTTTATGGATATTCAATATAGGAATCATCAGAGAGTACTTCTTCGTCAAGTTCATCTCCGGGATGAAGTCCTTGTAAATGATATTTTATTGTCCAAATCTCTTCCTCCTACATCAATCGAACCTTTGGAAGTAGATGATGATGAAATTCCTCGTCCTGCTGACAGTGATTATGATTATGAAAGTGGTGGAGAGAATAATATTTTGGAAGATGGAGAAGAGATCCCTTCTAAGGAAGCAACTGCTGGTGCTAATCAAGATGAAAACGGAAAAGAAATCTCTTCTAAAGAAGTAATTGCTGGTGATAATCAAGGTGGCGGCGAAAAAGAAGTCCCTCTCAAAGGAATTATTGTTGGTGAAGATCAGAATCGAAATGAAGAAGAGGTTGGCGATAATGAGAACATTGGCGAAGAGCGTCCTTTATCTCCTTCTACTGGAATTAATACTGAAACATGAGCTTCTTATCTATTTCTATCTTCTTGAATTGTTTCATCTTTATTATTTCTTGCGAATAATATTCTTCAACCAACTTTGGAATTAATTTTCTCTTTTAGTATTTTGCTGGCGAGAAAGATAATGCCTCTTGTTTACTGATTCCCATACTTGCCTCTCATTATATTTCTTGCGAGAAATGATCTGTTATGAATACTTATAAATATTTTGTTTTGTCATGTGGTCTTATTTTGCCTTCCTAATTAAAGGTCTTATTATGCCACCTCTTATCATTGCGAAAAAATCGCAGGACGTCCTTACACTTTCATGCAAAAACCCATTGATCTTTCCTTAACTTTTTCTTTTGTATTATTGCCTCTTCAGGAATGTTGCGACAATATGATAGGCCTAAATATTCTTGTGAAAATAAATCCCCATTACATTGCCATCTTGCGAATAAATCGCAGGACGTCTTCGCACTTTCATGCGAAAACCCATTGATCTCGTCTTATCTTTTTCTCTAGTATTATTGCCTCTTCAGGATTGTTGCACAAATATGACAAGCCTTAATACCCTTGCGAGTAAAAAGCCTCATGACATTTGCGTCTTAAGACACTTATCAGATCCCTAATGGAGGGTGCCGCCCTTATCTCCCCCTGGTTTCCCCTTCAAGGAGGCGTACTTCTACCATACAAGGTTAGCTCCTCCCATCCAGTCTTAACAACAACCAGTTGTTTTCGCAGCCTCTTATCCCTTTTACCTATAGGGTTTATGGTTACGAGACTGCACCCTAAGTAGGGTTTTCTTCGGGCCGAGTGCAGTATAAGACAAGACTTGTCAAGAATGGCAAGGTACGCTCCAGACGCCCCTAGCACTCTTGACTCAACCGTGTACCTCGGCGCCTTGATCAGATTCTGCACTCCTTGGGAGAGATCTTATTACCTTAGTCGCCCAACCTAAGTCATATGCTTAAGCTGAGAATCCAAGGTGCCTCTCCCTGATGGGCTTTATTGACCCCAAATCTCCATGACTCAGGTTCCGGTGGCGGTGTAGCTTTCCCTGAGCCATGCAACAGGTACCCCCTTATATGACGTACTTTAGGTCTTACATTTGCCTCTTGCGAAATTTTATTCGCGAACTAGGGTGTACGCCATAAAGGTTCGCCCCTTTCTTTTATGTCATTGTTCTATGATTATCTCTGCGAAAGTTTCGCACATCATCATCTTGTTTTGATATGAATAATCTCGCAACTATTCTTTCAGAATCCATAACTTCTCAAAGCTTCTTACGGATAATATCTTCTTAAGTACAATCTGTTCCATGGTCTGTCAAGTCTATGACCAACATCTCTACCTTCTGGATCCATTAATTTATAAGCTCCTGTTCCAACTATCCCTTAATGATGTAAGGTCCATCCCATTTTTACTAACTTTCCACCATTTTCTCGATGATATATTGGTGTCTCTCGCAGAACTAAATCTCCTGGTTGGAATTCGCGTATTTTGACGCGTTTATTATATTCTCGGGCTAATCTTCGCTGATAATTCTCCATATGTTGTAAAGCTCCTTCTCTTTTTTCTTCTAACTCATCAAGTTTTCTTAAGATCAAACCCGCACTAAGATTTTTCTCCCAAGCTTCTCTATTTATTGTCGGAATAACAACTTCTGTTGGTAACACCGCTTCAACACCGTATGTTAAACAAAAAGGTGACATTCTAGTAGCTTCTCTTCTAGTTGTAATATAAGCCCATACTGCATTATGTACTTGTTCGCACCATGCTCTATGATGTCCTTTTAATTTCTTCTTTAATATATCTGCAATTGTTTTATTTGTTGCCTCTGCCTTCCCATTAGCTTGTTGATACAAAGGAGTGGACTTTCCACATTTTATCTTAAATGCATTAAGTAACATTTCTATGTTCTGTCCTTCAAACTGTTTCCCATTATCGGATACCAACTGCGCAGGAATTCCGAATCTGCAAATGATATTTTCGAATATGAATGTAAAGATATCTTTGTCACGAATATGTTGTACTGCCTTCACTTTTATCCATTTTGCGAAATAATCTTTTGCGACTATTAAGTATCTTCTTTGTCCAGATCCTGGTAAAAATGGACCCACAATATCTAAGCCCCACTTTCAAAAAGGCCACACACTGGTTGAAGATGACAATGGTACTCCAGGTGCATGTATTTTCTTTCCATGCCGCTGACAATCTTCGCAACGTCTTGATATTTGTTTTGCATCTTCGTGCATGTATGGCCAGTAATATACTTGCATTTTTGCTCTATGTGCCAAAGATCTTCCCCCGCTATGATTTCCAGCATCCCCACTATGTAACATTTTTAGCACCTTTTCTCCTTCTTCTCGTGTCAAACATCTGAGTGATGGTCCATTAAAGGATTTTCGGTATAGCAGCCCATCTCTTAATTCATAATTCATTGCGCGGATTTTTAACTTGTGTGCTTCCAATCTATTTCTTGGTGTTTCTCCTTTCGCCAAATATGCATGAAGTTCTGTTCTCCAATCTGCGACATTGTTCGTTTGTTCTTCTTCTCCACCGTCTATTATCATCACGTTCACTTCTTCTTCTTCTTTATTGATTGATGGTGACAGAAGTGATGTATTTTTATGCATCTCGCAGTTGGATCTGTCATCATGCTTGAGATGAAAGCAAAGCGTCTGCGAGTCTATTATCCTTCCTTGAAATGTGCCTCCATTTTATTTTTAGGATTTTCGCTGACAATTCTTCAACGAGCTTCTTGTATTTCTTCAAGGATGGTTCATTTGTAGTGTACTCTCCCTTTATTTGGCGAATAACTAGCTGCGAATCACTAGTGATCCTGGCATTTTCTAGTTTCATTTCTATTGCGAACTTTAAGGCATGTACCACAACTTCATATTCCGTTTCGTTATTAGTGGATGCGATGTAGGATCAGAATCTCGCAACGATAATATTTCAGCGAAATTATCAACAACATAATACAACAGCGTCGCAGAACAATTTCAGGAAGAATAAAATAAATGACGTCAGCTAAGATCACGAGAAAGATATGATAGTCCTGCGAAAATTAGAGAGCTTGCGAAATTAACATTTGTATGGTTGCGAGAATGTCACAGACCATACCCGAAAATAAAGGACAGATTAGTTGTCATCCACTATGTATTTCCTTATAAATAGTCGTTCAAAGTTGTAAAGAAGGGGAGAGATCTCTTTTGAGTAAGAAACAAGTAAATAGGAGAGAGAAAGTCTAGAGCAGAGACCATTCTTGATTTATTTATCTTTTCTTGTAAGAACATTCAAAGATTAATCAATAAAATTAAGAGTGTAAACCTAAAAATGAGTTGATTAATAATGAAATCATATGAGGGGTGTAGTGTAGGATTTCCTGCAACTACATAATGGCGCTAGAAACAGGGAGGTATTGAAGATTATTCTAGAAAAAGCTGAAAATCGATATTGAGATTTGTGAAAATTTAGATTGATTGATTAAGAATTTTCCATGATTTCTTTCAATATTGTTAAACATTGAAGAAATGGCTAGAAGAAGAAATACATCCGAACAACCGACTACTGTTAGAAGAAGCAAGATAATTGCTGGAAGAGAAATAAGTGAAATGGGAGAATCTACTAGAATGAGAAGTAATAGAGAAAATCAAATTCAACCACCAATTCAACAAACACTAGTTCAAGGGAGGAATACAGATTATGATAGGGTGAGCATACACACTTGGCAATCAAATTCGGTAGAAGAAGTAGAAGAAGAGCAACAAAACGGAAATTATAGACAGGAAGAGAGAAATCAAGAAGCAGATGAAGGAATAATTCATGGAGATGAGGAAATTGGAGCGTTAGAAACGTTGAGACGAAGAATACATGAAGAAAGAAGAGATGAGGCAGAAGAACGTGCAAATTTAACAAGGCAAAATCACGAATTAAGGATGGAGAATATAAGACTACAGAATAAAAGATCGAGAAGTATTACAAAATCATATTCAAGATTGACTAGAAGAGAAATGAGGCGAAACTCAACCACAATCAATGTTGGAAACAATATTAAAGAAGAAATATCAAATCCTAATGAAGAATATCGCGAAAATAGAGAAAAAGCTGATGATCGTTACGTTCCACAAAATGAAACTTTTGATGATGGGCAAAATGGCGGAAATTAAGAGAACGGACAACATCAGGGACGAAATGACCAAGATGGCGAAGGAAATCGAGAGGAAGGAAGAAGAATTTTACATGAGAGAGAAATTCAAAGAAATCAACAGACAATTGAAGAAGAAATTGGAAGACATTATGCTGAACAAGCACGTTTAATCTGCGAACGTGGAAGATTGAGAGCGGAAATGGAAGAACAAGAACTTCAGGAGACAATTCTCCAGAACAATCACGACAATCGAGAAAGAAGGCGTACACAAAACCGGAATAACGGTAATCTCAATGAGGAGTATGATAGAGTAAAGAGGATGGCTGAAAGACAGCGAATTGAATTGATAAGGAATGAACAAAATCATGGAGGGGAAAATGAAAGGCATCATCATATGCGAATTCAAGATAGAGATGAGGAAGAGAATGCAGAAGAAGACGAGATGAGGATAATGAAGAAGAAATGCAAAATTTCGCGAGATAGACATGAACGCAGAAGAAGAGAGGCGAAATTAAAGAGACCAATGGATCAAGATTCAGGTGTAAATAAAGCTAAATAATAGAGGAGAAGTAGGCAGAAGACAATTGGATGAAGCAATAGAAGAAGCTGCGAAAACTCCATTTACAAGGGAAGTACAATTAGGAGGAATACCGCCGAAATGCAATTTGCCCACAATACCCAGCATTTTTGATGGAATAACTTGTGCAATTCAACACATTAAAGCCTATGTGAGGTGCATGTTACAATGGGAAAATCATAATGCCGTATTGTGCAAATATTTCGCATCCAGCTTAACAGGAGAGACGTTAAAATGGTTTGAAGGTCTACCAAAGAACACAATAACCTCCTTCAATCATTTGCAGACTACATTCTTGGGGGCATATATCAGTAATAATTCCTCGCGACCTGGTATACAAGATGTGTTTGGATTAAAACAAAGGGTTGGCGAAAGTTTGAAACACCTGACTAAAAGATGGAGAACTATGTGTAGTGAAATGGCTGGCCGTGTAGATGAGAGATATCTTATATTATCATTTATCAATGCTATGTTTGCAACAAACCTATTGTGTGTCCAAATTTTCAGAGTCAAGAATACGATCACAATGACTGAATTGCGAGAACTTCAAGAAGAATACATTGCTCTAGAGGAAAGGAAAAATGAAATGGAATCATATCCAGTTGCGAACACCAGTTCACAAACAGCGAATGCAAGCTTATTACCCAAGCTGATAAACACAGTGGCGAATACTTCGCAAGTACAACAAGAGAAGATGACAAGTAACAATCAACAGAAACTGATGGCTATGGGAAGCCGAGATCAAGAAGAGTATGAAAGAGAAAGAAATTTCTACAATCGTGGTGGAAATAACAAGATTCAAAGACTCGATCAACCGCAAGAAACTTATGGAGGTCAAAGACAAAACTATGATAGAGGACAAGGAGGTCACAAGGTAGTATGGGAAGAAATCAAGATGCCACCTCTAAATGCAAGTGTGGAGAATATATGGGAAGCTATAATCTTGATGGAAAATATACCAACACCATGCAACATGGGAATGAAACCACCTCCAAATCACAGAAGTCATGAGTTTTGTTCTTATCATCATTTTCGTGGACATACAACAAATGATTGCAGAAATGTAAAAAGAATTATTTTGAGAATGATAGATCAAGGAAAACTAAACGGATTTCTGGTAGGGCATCCACAATCTCAACCACTGCCACCACCCCCGGATCATCACAAAGTGAATACGATGAAAAAGAAAGAAACATTCTTTATAGAAGTTGGTGCAAAAGCAAAAAATCTATTTTGTCACTCTATCGTACATTCATATAAGACAATTGAAGATTTTCATGATAATTTTTTGAGTAGAGTGTTAGCAAGAGATAATGATGGAAGAGAAATTATGAATATTGCGAAAATCTCGCCACTAGAGGAATGGCAGAAACAAATCATTTCTTTTACCGCAGAAGAAATTACCGAAGGAGAAGAGGTGCATGACAATCCATTGGTAGTAAAATTAGAAATTAATCCAAAACCAAAAGAAGATGAGGATGATGAAGCTGAAGATTCATGGGCAATCAATAGAATTTTAATCGATACTGGAAGCTCAGTGAACATCTTATTTTATCATACTTATAAAACCATGGGTGGAAGAGATGATGATCTTATACCATCAACATATAAGATATATGGTTTTAATAGTACTGCTAACAAGCCTAAAGGGGAGGTTACTATGCGAATTCTGTTGAAGGGAATATCTTCTGAAATCTTATTCTGTGTCGTTGATGTAGAATCACCCTATAATGCATTAATTGGTCGACCTTGGATACATGGGATTCTAGGTGTAGCTTCAACTTTCCACCAGTGCATCAAATTCCCTCACCCCAGCGGTGTAGGAATCATAAAGGGAGATTGGGTTGAAGAAAAGAGGTGTTACGAAACTGAGATAGAATCTTGCGAAGGAAGAGCAAACAAGAAGGAAAACTGGTGACACAAAAATCAAAGATACACAAAGAAGTGAGAGGTTGATGGTGGATGCAATCGAAAGGAAAGGAGAAGAGATGTTTCAAAACTAATGCTAGCTCAAAATAAAAATGATGAACATACCACTACTAAGGAAGCAGTAGCAGAAAATAATAAAGAAGCAGAGGATGACAAATGTAATAAAAACAAGAAATGTATGAATGATTAAGTTGTTGTGATACTCTCGCAATAAGCAAAATTCTCAAAAATACATTTGATTGAATGGCAAAATTGAGATTGCGAAATTCAGAAACAATATGATGATTTGCGAGACTCTCGCAGAGATAATGAATTTTACAGAAAATAATCAGAGAAAAATGACAAAAGAGAAAGAGGCGAACCTTTATGGCGTACACCCTAGTTCGCGAATAAAATTTCGTAAGAGGCAAATGTAATACCTAAAGTACGTCATATAAGGGGGTTCATGTTGCATGGCTCAGGGAAAGGCTACACCGACACCGGAACCTGAGTCATGGAGATTTGGGGTCAATGAAGCCCATCTGGGAGAGGCACCTTGGATTCTCAGCTTAAGCATATAACTTAGGTTGGGCGACTAAGGTAATAAGGACTCTCCCAAGGAGTACAAATCTGATCAAGGCGCCGAGGTACATGGTTGAGTCAAGAGTGCCAGAGACGTTTGAAGCGTACTTTGCCATTCTTGACAAGTCTTGGCTTATACTTCACTCGGCCTGAAGAAAACCCCACTTAGGGTGCAGTCTCGTAAGCATAAACCTTATAGGTAAAAGGGATAAGAGTCTGCGAAAACAACTGGTTGTTGTTAAGACTGGATGGGAGGAGCAAACCTTGTATGGTATAAGTACGCCTCCTTGAAGGGGAAACCAGGGGAGATAAGGGCGGCACCCTCCATTAGGGAGATGATAAGTGTCTTAAGACGCAAATGTCATGAGGCTTTTTATTCGCAAGGATATTAAGGCTTGTCATATTTGTGCAACAATCCTGAAGAGGCAATAATACAAAATAAAAGGATAAGACGAAATCAATGGGTTTTCGCATGAAAGTGCGAAGACGTCCTGCGATTTCTTCGCAAGACGGCAATGTCATGGGGCTTCATTTTCGCAAGAATATTTAGGCCTGTCATATTGTCGCAACGTTCCTGAAGAGGCCATAATACAAAAGAAAAAGTTAAGGCAAGATCAATGGGTTTTTGCATGAAAGTGCAAGGACGTCCTGCGATTTTGTCGCAATGACAAGAGGTGGCATAATAAGACCTTTAATTAGGAAGGCAAAATAATACCACATAGGAATGAGATTTTGGAAAGAATCAAAATTCGCTTCGCATAAGATTGCAAAGTTATACATAATTAACCGCGAAATTGAGACATAAAATAAGAAATTTTTTATGAAATCTCTCATTTGGATTCAAATAACAGAGGCAAGTATGGGAATGTATGAAATTAGAAAATGTTATTTGTCTCCATACGATAGATTTACTCAAAGATTCAAGAATTAATGATTATATTGATTAACTGTATTGCAAAGAAGAATTGTTTTAATGAATGCAGGTCAAAATGAAAGAAACACAACAGAAAGAAGAAATAAATGTACAAGTATTACAAAGAATCAAAGAAATAAATAAAGACTACTTCTTAGTTAATCCTTCATTATCTTCATCATACTTGTTCCCTTCTTCGTCTTCGTCAGAATCTTCATCACCATCAGAACCTCCATCACTATCAGATTCTTCTTCGTCAGCTTCGCTATCAGAGATAATCAAACTGGGAGTATTTTGTGGGATTTCTTCCAAGAGACAAGGATAATCAGAATGTGGGATATTATGATCGTCACAAACCATTTGGATAGTTTGATTGCGAAAATGCACAACATCATTCTTAAAATTCGCAGCAGTGATCTTGATTTGATTCTTTAATCTAGAATACTTGTCGTTGCGAGAAGAAAGATTCTTTGCGAATTCCTCCTTTTCAGCTTCGAGTTCTTCAATCTTTTCACGATATCTATTTTCAGAATCTGCGAGCAAAAGACAATCAATTATTAACTTGATGAGAATTCATAAGAAGCAAAAGATTAGTAAAGAAGAGCAGTTAGTAACCTTCTCTGTCAGAAATCATATCTCTAATCAAGGCTGTGTGCTCAACTTGGAGACTAACATTTACACCTAAATCTTTTCGAGCATCATCTAAGATTTTCGCAGCCCAAACAAATTCATCTTCACTACTTATAAGAAGACGAGAACGAATTTGATTTTCCCTTTCGCAGAGTTCGATATTCTTGCGGTTAGCTTCATCTCGTTCAAGCTGAACTTCAAGAAGAGCCTCTTGGAATTTCGCCAAAGCCTTGGCACCTTGATCAGAGATGCGATCCTTATCATCTATGATACCGCTAATTTTGGTTCTTAACTCATTGGTTTTCTCTTTAGAATCAAGAAGGAGACGCTTAAATCGGTTGGCTAAGCCTAAACTAGATCTATGGTCAATTTCTAAGAGGCGAAATTTAGATCTAAGCTCATTTAGAGAAAGAGATGAAATTCTATCATTTGAGAAGCTATTTAAGGAATTGTTAAGACGCTCAAGAAGGGTATCATTATCCAAGGCATTAGGAAATGAACGAAGAAGGGTAGCTTCATCAGAAAGACCATAAATGTATGCAAAAAGGATCATTTAAATAAGATAAAACAACAGGATGAATGAATAAAGGGAAAAGAGAAAAGTAACATACCGTAAAGCTGATTATTAGCTTGCTGAAGACTAGAAATTTTGTTCTTATACGAAGAAGAATCAATTTCTAATTGTCTATTTTTCTCGCGAATACCTTTAACTTCAGCTTCCAATTCTTCATTCTTTTTGCGAAATTGAAGATTCTTCTTTTCAAGATTTTCGCGTCTTCTCTCTAGATCTGAGGCAACATCATAAGAAGCTTTTCCAGCCTGCAAGAAAATATAAAAATAAAATAATATATATATATATATATTAATATAGAAAGAAATTTTGAGTTACAACAATGAAGAAATAAAAGGATAAAAGTATACCAGACTATTGAGAGAATGCAAGAAGTCGGGAGTCACTGATCTAGAAACTCCGCGAAGAGAGCTATAACCATCCAGTAAAGGGACATCGCAAAGGGTAGGGAGATATTTGAAGGTATTTGCGAATTGTCTATCTCCCATTCCTTGTAGAGAATCAGAAAAGAGGCCAGAGAGCTTAGCCATAGAATATTCAGGTGGAGAATCTTCACTTGCAGCAAGATCATCATTGTCCCCATCACCCTTGTCACTTTCAGAATTTTCGTGAGGAGGGATATTTGAAGGAGAAGAAGAACGAACTTTCCTTTTCTTTGGAGGAGGACCAGTTGATTTTTCCCTGCGAAGAGAACCTTTACCTTTACCTTTATCACCAGTCTTCGCAACATCGGCAGATTCTTCTACTTCAGCAATAATCTTCACACACAGATAGAAATAAGAAATGGAAGCATGGAAGCAACAATATACTGTTTAAAATTATAAGAGAAAATTGAAGAAAATTTAAAATCATAAGAGAAAATTTCTTACCTCATCTGTGTATGAGCGAAGAGCTAACAGAGTACTAGCTTTCCCAGTCCTGTTATAACTATCTTTCAGTTTTTGGATCTGCGGAATATCGCAAGAGTTAGCTAACAGAATAATAAAAATCAATAAAGAAATATAAAGTGAGATAAATGGGAAGAAACATACCTCTTTCTCCTTCTCGGGCCAAGAGAAAACCCAAGGTTGATAAGCAGCGAGATTCGCAGGAAGAACATTTGACCCAGCAATGTAGGGTCCTTTTAGCATTAAAGGAAAAACACACCATTTATCATCTTTGGATTGGCGAGGTGTTGTGTTTTTACCAGAATGCCAGTTAATATCTTGCATGAGAATTTTGGCTTCATCAATGTTATCTTTCCTTTTTAAGCGAATACCCCAGCGAGTATTCTCTTTCTTCAAGGAGATAAGTTCATAGTTCTCAAAGAAATTTTCTACTGTGTATTTCTCAGCAACTATTTCTAGGTTTGCGAATTTAGGATCCCTAAGTTCTTTGGAGTACAAAGATCCTCTACCAGCACCACGGTTAGCGAACTCTAGCATCAGATGGATGTAGTCCCCACTCAGTTGGAAGATAGCTCGCGAAAATCCCGAGTGAGCGAGAATTTCATAAAATAAAGGAAGATCTGGGTTATAAAGAGGAATAGGGAGACCTGCGAGAATCTGACCTAGCGAAATTATGATTGATTGATCATCACAATACTGATCAGAGAAAAGTTTGACAGAAAGAATTGATTTGGCATTTTCACCAGGAATGGTGGAGAGTGTGAAACCTTTATCAGCAAGATCTTTTTGGACATCTTGTAAATTCTTCTCATATCTATGACCACTTGGATCCATATTTGAATATAGAGTATGGGAATGAATAAAAAGGAAGAGGATTAAGGGAGGAAAAAACTACAGCAGCAGAACTTGCAGAAGAATAACAGAGTTGCAGAGATGAGAGAATAAAAATAGAAGAGAAAGTAAAAAGAAAAATGAAAAGAAGAGTAAGAAGAATATATAAAGGAGATTTTTTTACTCGAAGAAATAAACACCATTAAGACGAAGAGACGTGAGCGGTTGAAAAGTAGTGGTTACAGAAGACGTGTCAAGAAACAAATGGAAGAAAGAATACGTGTGATAAATGCAGAATATGAAAAGATGAACAGCTACGGCATTTCTCACATCATTCTTTACTTTGCAGAGAAGATATGAGAAGGCAAGATGTAGGATCAGAATCTCGCAACGATAATATTTCAGCGAAATTATCAACAACATAATACAACAGCGTCGCAGAACAATTTCAGGAAGAATAAAATAAATGACGTCAGCTAAGATCACGAGAAAGATATGATAGTCCTGCGAAAATTAGAGAGCTTGCGAAATTAACATTTGTAAGGTTGCGAGAATGTCGCGGACCATACCCGAAAATAAAGGACAGATTAGTTGTCATCCACTATGTATTTCCTTATAAATAGTCGTTCAAAGTTGTAAAGAAGGGGAGAGATCTCTTTTGAGTAAGAAACAAGTAAATAGGAGAGAGAAAGTCTAGAGCAGAGATCATTCTTGATTTCTTTATCTTTTCTTGTAAGAACATTCAAAGATTAATCAATAAAATTAAGAGTGTAAACCTAAAAATGAGTTGATTAATAATGAAATCATATGAGGGGTGTAGTGTAGGATTTCCTGCAACTACATGCGAATTCCAATCTGAACGAAAAAGCCATCTTCCCTCCTTCTGGCGAAATTAAAACAATTCCAACTCCATTTCCTTCTCCATTTGATGATCGATCTACCAATATCTCCCATCTATTTGGTTCTGTTAATAAGTCTTTTGGATCTCCGTGTTCTTCTTCTATATCCATCATTTCTTCTACCGCTTCATCTTCTTCTAAAGGAAATTATGCCAAGAAATCTGCAACAACTTGTGATTTTGGTGAAGACAAAATTTCATATTTAATATCAAAGTGGCATACTTGTGCATTCCATCTCTCCACTCTTCCTGATCTTTTTGAATTCTTCATCACTGATTCAATTGGTACTTTTGTTAATACCTTTATTTTGTGCGCTTGAAAATATATGCGGAGCTTAAATGATGCATAAACTAATGCTAAGATTAGCTTCTCAATCTTTGAGTAATTCTTCTCGGCAGTATTAAAAGTTTTGCTAATGTAATAGATGGGTTTCTCCACTCCTGTGTCTATTCGCAATAACACGACACTTAATGCATGCGACATCGTCGCAAGATAGATTAATAATTCTTCTCCTGATTCTGCTTTTTGTAAAATAGATGTATTCATAAGATGTTCTTTGATCCCTTGAAAATCTTTTTCGCATTCATCAGTTCATTTGAATTTCGCACCCTTCTTGAGTATATCGAAAAAATGCTTGCATTTGTCTGATGATCGCGAAATGAATCTCCCTAGCGAAGCTAAAAGTCCATTCAACTTCATTACATCTTTTATTGTTGCTGGTGTTGGCATGTCACGAACTGCTTGCACTTTTTCTGGATCAACCTGTATTCCTTCCTTTGATAAAATGTAGCCTAAAAATTTTCCCGATGCAAGTCCAATGGTACACTTCTCAGAATTCAGTTTAATGTCATACTGCCGCATTTGTTCAAAAATATACCTAAGGTCTTGTACATGGTCTTTGGCTTATTTACTCTTTACTAACATGTCGTCCACGTATACTTCTAATGTTTTGTGTATCCATTTCGCGAACACCTTCTCTACTATTCTTTGGTATGTTGCTCCCGCATTTCGCAAACCAAATGGCATTTTCGTGTAACAATATAAACCTCTAGGGGAGAAAAAAGCAGTATGCTCTTGATATTTTTCAGCGAGAGGGATCTGGTTATATCCTTTGTACCCATCTAAAGACGATACCCTATCATTTCCGCTGCTGATTCCACCATTTGAGGAATATCTTGTAATGGAAAGCTATCTTTAGGGCAGGCTTTGTTAAATCAGTGAAATCTATGCAAATCCTTATTCCTTTGTTTTTCTTTGGAACAATGACCATGTTCGCTATCCACTCTGGGTATTTAGCTTCTCTTATAATTCCTGCATCAAGCATTTTCTGTAGTTCTTCTTCTATTTGAGAATGGTAGGCTGTTGTGATTTTTCTTATTCTTTGTTTAAATGGTCTCACATTATTGTTAATCTCCATCTTGTGACATGCAATTGATGGATCTATTCCCGGTATCTCGTCCATGCTCCCGTCGAAAATGTCTTTATATTCTCGCAAAAGGTTAACAATTCTTTCTTCTTCTTCTACATCCATCTTGGTTCCAATTCTCAATATTAGAGGTTCTTCTATAGTCCCAACGGTTACTTCTTTTGTTGGTTCTGCGGCAGTGTAACTGGACTTGGGTTCTCCCATTAGTGCTGGTTCTTTTATTGTTTTCACAGGTCCTTCTCCTTCTTCCAAAATTTCGCTGGGTATTCCCCTGCCTTCTTCTTCCCTTATCATGTACACTCTAAATTCTTCTTCTTTCTTTGCCTCCTTTGCCAACTTTTTGCGAAATTGTTTCTTTTTTGCTCGTCCTTCATAATGCTTTACTTCAATTATTCTTGTTTTGATATGAATAATCTCGCATTTATTCTTTTAGAATCCATAACTTCTCAAAGCTTCTTACGGATAATATCTTTTTAAGTACAATTTGTTCCATGGTCTGTCAAGTCTATGACCAACATCTCTACCTTCTGGATCCATTAATTTATAAGCTCCTATTCCAACTATCTTCTTAATGATGTAAGGTCCATCCCATTTTTTCGCTAATTTTCCACCATTTTCTCGCTGATATATTGGTGTTTCTCGCAGAACTAAATCTCATGGTTGGAATTCGCGTACCTTGACACGTTTATTATATTCTCGGGCTAATCTTCGCTGGTAATTCTCCATATGTTGTAAAGCTATTTCTCTTTTTTCTTCTAATTCATCAAGTTTGTTTAAGATCAAACCCGCACTAAGATTTTTCTCCCAAGCTTCTCTCTTTGTTGTCGGAATAACAACTTTCGTTGGTAACACCGCCTCAACTCTGTATGTTAAACAAAAAGGTGACATTCCAGTAGCTTCTCTTCTAGTTGTATTATAAGCCCATACTGCATTATGTACTTGTTCGCACCATGCTCTATGATGTCCTTCCAATTTCTTCTTTAATATATATGCAACTGTTTTGTTTGTTACCTCTACCTGCCCATCAGCTTGTGGATACAAAGGAGTAGACTTTCCACATTTTATCTTAAATGCATTAAATAACATTTCTATGTTCTGCCCTTCAAACTGTTTCCCATTATCAGATACTAACTGCGCAGGAATTCTGAATCTCCAAATGATATTTTCGAATATGAATGTAAAAATATCTTTGTCGCGAATATGCTGTACTGCCTTCACTTCTGTCCATTTTGCGAAATAACCTGTTGCGACTATTAAGTATCTTCTTTGTCCAAATCCTGGTAAAAATGGCCCCACAATATCTAAGCCCCATTTTCCAAAAGGACACACGCTGGTTGAAGATGACAATGGTGCTCCAGGTGCATGTATTTTCTTTCCATGCCGCTGACAATCTTCCCAACGTCTTGATATTTGTTTTGCATCTTCGTTCATGTATGGCCAGTAATATCCTTGTATTTTTGCTCTATGTGCCAAAGATCTTCCGCCGCTATGATTTCCAGCATCTCCACTATGTAACATTTTTAGCACCTTTTCTCCTTCTTCTCGTGTCAAACATCTGAGTGATGGTCCATTAAATGATTTTCGGTATAGCAGCCCATCTCTTAATTCATAATTTTTTGCGCAGCTTTTTAACATGTGTGCTTCCAATCTATTTCTTGGTGTTTCTTCTTTCGACAAATATGCATGAAGTTCTGTTCTCCAATCTGCGATATTGTTCGTCTGTTCTTCTTCTTCACCGTCTATTATCATCACGTTCATTTCTTCTTCTTATTTATTGATTGATGGTGATAGAAGTGTTTGTATTTTTATACATCTCGCAGTTGGATCTGTCATCATGCTTGAGATGAAAGCAAAAGCGTCTGCGAGTCTGTTATCCTTCCTTGAAATGTGCCTCCATTTTATTTTTGGGATTTTTGCTGACAATTCTTCAACGAGCTTCTTGTATTTCTTCAAGGATGGTTCATTTGTAGTGCATTCTCCCTTTATTTGGCGAATAAATAGCTGCGAATCACTAGTGATCCTAGCATTTTCTAGTTTCATTTCTATTGCGAACTTTAAGGCATGTACCACAGCTTCATATTCCGTTTCGTTATTAGTGGATGCAAACTCCAATCTGAACGAAAAAGCCATCTTCAATCCTTCTGGCGAAATTAAAACAATTCCAACTCCATTGCCTTCTCCATTTGATGATCCATCTACCAATATCTCCAATCTATTTAGTTCTGTTAATAAGTCTTTTGGATCTCCTTGTTCTTCTTCTATATCCATCATTTCTTCTGCTGCTTCATCTTCCTCTAAAGGAAATTCTGCCAAGAAATCTGCAACAACTTGTGATTTTGGTGAAGACAAAATTTCATATTTAATATCAAAGTGGCCTACTTGTGCATTCCATCTCTCCACTCTTCCTGATCTTTTTGAATTATTCATTACTGATTCAATTGGTAATTTTGTTAATACCTTTATCTTGTGCGCTTGAAAATATATGCGGAGCTTAAATGATGCATAAACTATGCTAAGATTAGCTTCTCAATCTTTGAGTAATTTTTCTCGGCAGCATTAAAAGTTTTGCTAATGTAATAGATGGGTTTCTCCACTCCTGCGTCTATTTGCAATAACACAACACTTAATGCAGGCGGCATCATCGCAAGATAAATCAATAATTCTTCTCCTGATTCTGCTTTTTGTAAAATAGTTGTATTCATAAGATGCTCTATGATTCCTTGAAAAGCTTTTTCGCATTCATCATTCCATTTGAATTTCGCACCCTTCTTGAGTATATCGAAAAAATATTTGCATTTGTCTGATGATTGCGAAATGAATCTCCCCAGAGAAGCTAAAAGTCCATTCAACTTCTGTACATCTTTTATTGTTGCTGGTGTTGGCATGTCACGAACTGCTTGTACTTTTCTGGATCAACTTGTATCCCTTCCTTTGATACAATGTAGCCTAAAATTTTTCCCGATGCAACTCCAATAGTACACTTCTCAGGATTCAGTTTAATATTATACTGCCGCATTTGTTCAAAAATCTCCCTCAGGTCCTGTACATGGTCTTTGGCTTCTTTACTCTTTACTAACATGTCATCGACATATACTTCTAATGTGTTGTGTATCCATTTCGCGAACACCTTCTCTACCATTCTTTGATATGTTGCTCCCGCATTTCGCAAACCAAAAGGCATTTTTGTGTAACAATATAAACCTCTAGGGGCAAAAAAAACAGTATGCTCTTGATCTTCTTCAGCGAGAGGGATCTGATTATATCCTTTGTACCCATCTAAAGACGACACCCTATCATTCCCCGCTGCTGATTCCACCATTTGAGGGATATCTGGTAACGGAAAGCTATATTTAGGGCAAGCTTTGTTTAAATCAGTAAAATCTATGCAAATCCTTATTCCTTTATTTTTCTTTGGAACAATGACCATATTCGCTTTCCACTCTGGGTATTTAGCTTCTCTTATGATTCCTGCATCAAGCATTTTCTGTAGTTCTTCTTCTATTTGGGAATGGTAAGTTGTTGCGATTTTTCTTATTCTTTGTTTACATGGTCTCACATTCTTGTTAATCTCCAACTTGTGACATGCAATTGATGGATCTATTCCCGGTATCTCATTCATGCTCCCTGTGAAAAACGTCTTTATATTCTCGCAAAAGGTTAACAGTTCTTTCTTCTTCTTCTTCATCCATCTTGGTTCCAATTCTCAATATTAGAGATTCTTCTATAGTCCTAACGTTTACTTCTTTTGTTGGTTCTGCGGCATTGTAACTGGACTTGGGTTCTCCCATTGGTGTTGGTTCTTTTATTGTTTTCACAGGTCCTTCTCCTTCTTCTGAAATTTCGCTGGGTATTCCCCTGCCTTCTTTTGCCCTTATCATGTATACTCTAAATTCTTCTTCTTTTTTTGCCTCCTTTGCCAACTTTCTGCGAAATTGTTTCCTTTTTGCTTGTCCTTCATAATGCTTTATTTCAATTTGATGACATAATTTCGCATTGTCAACATCTCCTCTGATTTCACCTATTCCATTTGGTGTGGGGAATTTAATACATTGATTCAACGTTGATACTACAGCTTTTATCGCATGTATCCATGGTCTTCCTAGCAACATATTATATGGTGATTCCTGATAGACGCATATATGTGTCTATTTTGTTCTCAATTCTCTGTATTGTTAGTACTTGTTTTCGTCCTTATTATGGTATTTTGCGTGTTTGTAGGTATTTTTTGGAAATAAATAATTTTGGAAAAATCGGCTCGAAAAATTATGCGGAGCATCCCTGGTGGAAATTTGTTATTCGGACTCTCATTTTGGTTAAGGGGCAACCCAATTACTAAGGGGCCCTCAGTTGGGCATTTGCTATTTTCACTCCACAGACGGTTAGGGGGACACCCTTCTTCACGATTTGAAAATTCAAAATGGAGGGAAAGTTCATGCAGTTCACGGAAGAAATTTGGGTTCGATCTTGTGTGGGCTTTGAGCGAGATTCAATCACTGGATTTTGTTTTGATTGACCTGCTTGGGCTAAACAGGGATTGTATGGTTAATGGATTCGATCCAGTTGGGCTAGAACATCGAGTCTTGGTTAAACAGGGAAGAGAGATTATCACGGGATATTGGATGATACGTAACTGCATGGGAGAATATTTTCTTCTTTATTCAACAAGATTCGACCAATCAAGCCAGGATAAACAAGGAAATCCAGCTCAGAACAAACGTGTGAGAAGAGAACAGGAAAGTAGCTAACAAAAGACGCGTGAAAGGTGAACAGGGAAAGAAAATATTCCCGTGAAAATAAAAATCATTAAGGGAGAATTATTTGCATTTAACTCGGATTATCTCGGTGCTTTTGAGTATAAATATGTCTATGGGGTTGAATAGAAGGGCTGTCGAGAGTTTGGGGGCTTGAGGAGAGCTGAGGAGCAAGAAATCAAGATGAACAGCAAGCTTCTTGCTGCTGTTTGCTGTTGCTGATGAAGAACACCAAGAACACGAAGAACGGACCAGCTGCATCAGTCGTTTTTCCACAACAATAACGATTCACACTTCTGGGTCGTACATCAGGCAGTCTTATTTTCCACAGCGTTTGCGACAGAGCGGCATCAGTCTTATTTTGTCACTGAGGGTCGTAGTTCTCTGGTTTTATTGTATTTCTCATATTCTCATCATTTGTAAATCATTTTTGAGCCATAATAAATTATTTTGAGAGCATTTTTACTATGATGAGTTAAACCCCAACACTGGGACGACGGAGGAGGTCGAGCTTCATACATGGGTAATTTTATTAATTCTTTTTTAAGACTTTTGCATTAAAAATTAATTGAAATATAATTTGATTAAATTGGGTGTTATTTGATTAGATGGGTCATGCTTAGCTTAGGTGATTTGATGTTCCATGCTTAACACTTACAACCACTGTTTTGAGAATCTACTTTGGCAAAATAAGAGTCCATATATGTTTTGAGCGATTATTGTTGAGAATAAATCATTGAACCCTATGTTATGAAGATTGGCCGAATCATTAGTCCCATTACCTCTCTACCAATTTGTTAATATTTTTGTATATATATTTTTAAATCTAAAAATCCATTATCTTTACAAGTCCGAGCAACGAACTTTTACTACCACTTTCAAAAATACAACAATTCCATATCCACCACGTATAGTGTCACGTGTGTTTCGATCTCTCCTAGTGGAATTCGTACCACTATTTCTCCTTTAGGTTTTGTTATGGATTTTCCAAAGCCATGAACAAGATATGTTGAACTGGACATTTCTTCATCTTTAAATCCCATTCCCCTGAACGCATGATAAAATATTATATCCACTGAACTTCCTGTATCGACTAAAGTTCTGTTCAATATCCATTCTTCCATGGATTTTGTTATTATCCCCCTCTCTTTTCGCGTAATAGGCACTGTAATAACCAATGGAGATGTGTGGTTCAAATTTTCTTTTGGTATTTCTGCCGCTATGAATGTGATTTTTTGCTTTTCCCAACCTTTCAAGGGTGATGTCTTTTCCACCGCCGTAACCTTCTTTCCTTCAAAATTTCGTTTATGTATTCTTCCTTTGATGTTTTCATGGAATTCATTAACCATTGTTTTTGTTATCATATTACACTCTAATCTTTTGTCATCTTCATTGACTTTAATTATTTTTATTTTAACTGGTTCATTGATTTGTTTAATCATTTTCTTGATTTAAACAATCTCAATCAACAATCTTCAACTTTCAATCTTAGTCCCTGTTTCTAGCGCCATTATGTAGTTGCAGGAAATCCTACACTACACTCCTCACAAGATTTCATTAATATTGAACTCATTCTAGATTAACAATCTTAATTTTATTGATCAATCTTTGAACAATCTTACAAGAAAAGATAAAGGAATCAAGAATAACTACTGCTCTAGATTTTCTCTCTCCTATTTACTTGCTTCTCACTCCGAAAAAGATCTCTCCCTTTCCTTTACAACTGAACGACTATTTATAGGGAAGTACATAGTGGATGACAACTAATCTGTCCTTTATTTTCGAATATGGCTTGCGACATTCTCGCAACTTTACAAATGTTAATCTCACAAATTCTCTAATTTTCGCAGGACCATCACATGTTCCTCATGATTTTAGCTGACGTCGTTTATTATGTCATTTCTGAAATTATTCTGCGACACTGTTGTGTTGTGTTGTTGATAATTTCGCTGAGACATTATTGCTGCGAGATTCTGATCCTACAGTAATAACCAATGGAGATGTGTGGTTCAAATTTTCTTTTGGTATTTCTGCCGCCATGAATGTGATTTTTTGTTTTTCCCAATCTTTCAAGGGTGATGTCCTTTCTACCGCCATAACCTTCCTTCCTTCAAAATCTCGTTTATGTATCCTGATGTGATCTCAATAATGTTGTAGTAATAAGGTTCGTTGAGGCTTGTGAAAGCAATGGATTGTTAGACTTATAAAACTTAAAAATAAAGAAAACTTATTACAAAATTGACTTTAAGATATGAGAAAATAACCAAGACACTGATTCCACTATTACACATGAATTAATGATGGTAAATAATCCAAAACTCTAATTATCTTTTAAGTCCTTTATATCTTAACTCACTAATAATCAAGTAAATTCTCAAACATCAATTGTATCCTTTAAGCATAGATTATCTAAACAAAGCATAACCTATCTAATTGAATCACAACTGATTAGGAAAATTACGCAAACAATTGTAAAACTCCGCAAAAGCAGTGATTGAGTGAATTATAAATAAATATTAGAGAAAATAAAATAGTTACCAATTATTCATGCGTAAATAGCCTCCTCATTGCCTTGGTTGTAGGAGAATTAGCCGCTCATCATGTTGGAAACACGCTCAAAAATCATTATTATTGCTCAAAGGGTGTTTACAAATGATGAAAATGGAGAAATAATTCAAAACCGGGTTTGTAACAATTGTATTTGTTACAAACCAAAAAAAAAAAACGATACAGAGGATGTGTCACTGTTACTGTTGCTCAAAGACCCACGACTCTGTGTTGCAAACGCTGTAGCAAATAAGTCTGCCTCTGATGTACGACCCTCGGCTGTGAGTCGTTGTTACTGTTGAAAACGACGGTCTTGAATGGTACGTTCTTCGTGTTCTTCAATGGCAGCAGCAGCAGGTCTCTCTGCAACTTGGTGTTTCGACTCTGTGGTGCTCTATTTCTCTCCCAAACTCTCTATATCGCGCTATGTGTCCCCCTCACAATATATATAGACTTCAGAAGCTCAAATACTCGACCATTACTCCATATAATTCCCGTATCTTCTCCATTGAATGGAAATATCTTCAACGGGATAATTTTCCTTTTTGATGTTATCACGTTGTTTCCTGGCCATATACACACTCCAACACGTTCGAAATATCTTCAGAAGGAGTCCAACTCACTCCAGATATACGCTAGACACAAGAAATCCCGTGAATATTTTTCCAGCGTGATGTGATCCCCTGTCTCCTTCTTGTGAGCTACCCAACCAAACTGGGCCTAAACCAACACCTTTACTATTCTTGTCTCGTCCATAGGAACATGTTCTACAAATCCAGCCCTTTAGTCTCACTGTAACATGCTCAAATCGCAAAACCTAATTACGGCAGCTCAAAGTTATTTTTCCCGCCAATTTCATCGTTCAAATGAGGAAGAAAGGGTTGCCCCCTATCCGTCTGTGGAGTGTAAATAGTAGCTGTCCAGTTAGAGTGCCCCTTATAAACTGAGGTGCCCCTTATCAAGGCATGTGAGTCCGAATAACACGTGTCCTCTGGGTGTCAAAATCAACTTTTCGAGCCGAATTTTCCAGAATTTTTATTTCCAAAAAATACCTACAAACACACAAAACACCATAATAAGGACGAAAACGAGTACTAACAATACGAAACAATGAGGACAAATTAGATACATAAATGCGTCTATCATATCCTTCCTTTGATGTTTTCATGGAATTCATTAACTATTTTTTTTGTTATCATATTACACTCCAATCTTTTGTCATCTTCATTGACTCTAATCATTTTTCTTTGAACTGGTTCACTGATTTGTTTAATCACTTTCTTGATTTGAACAATCTCAACAACAATCTTCAACTTTCAATCTTCAGCCTCCCTATTTCTAGCGCCATTATGTAGTTGCAGGAAATCCTACACTACACCCCTCACAAGATTTCATTAACATTCAACTCATTTTAGATTTACAATCTTAATTGTATTGATAAATCTTTGAACAATCTTACAAGAAAAGATAAAGGAATCAAGAATAACCACTGCTCTAGATTTTCTCTCTCCTATTTACTTGCTTCTTACTCAGAAAAGATCTCACATTTTCCTTTACAACTGAATGGCTATTTATAAGGAATTACATAGTGGATGACAGCTAATCTGTCCTTTATTTTCGGATATGGCTTGCGATATTCTCGCAACCTTACAAATGTTAATCTCGCAAACTCTCTAATTTTCGCAGGACCATCACATTTTTCTCATGATTTAGCTGACGTCGTTTTTGTGTTGTTGATAATTTCGATGAGGCATTATTGCTGCGAGATTTTGATCCTACAACAATTCTAATGCGGAAACATAAAGTAAATGACACAGCAAGATTTTTTTAACAAGGAAACCGCAAATGCAGAAAAACTCTGGGACCTTGTCCAGATTGAATACTCCCAGGATTACGTCGCTACACAAAATTAAACCAACTTCGTATAGTTGAGACCAAACAACTAAACCTATAGTTCACCTAGTTCCGTCAGTATTCTCACGCCTCCGTCCTTTGAATAAGTCACGTACTTGGAACAATTCCTTTGGTTCGTATTCCAAACAGTAAAGGAACAAAAAATCTGTTTGGTATCAACTCTCTTCAACCAAGTGATGTGAGTTCGACAAAGGCTCTTCTGTTTATCTCAAATAAACTCCTTCGTCGGGTTCTTAGATATGTTTTATGTTCAACTACCGAAGTAATTGTTAATATTTTGCAATCAATACTTTTAATCACAAAGAATTATATTGTTACCGATCTACACAACTAATCAATCCAATTTACCACAAGGATAAACCGATTATAGTTGGATCCTATATACCGAAACAAGTATTGTGCGCACCAAAGATTATGAACCCCAAATCAGAAATCTTCAATATCTTCTTTGTCTTCAAATCTTCTTAGATCTTCAATAAACGCCTGCACACAACAACTTGAATCTCTTGTGATCAATCACGCACAGAACGGAGTCTGTTAACAATGGATTATCACAAGATCGTCTTTAGCACTAATAAACAGTCTAAAGATCCCTGTCGAAACTTCGATCTAGTTTGAGTGAATCTTATATCATAAGAGAATATTCTCAAGCATAAACAAACTAGGTGCAATCAAAGTTCAACCACCCTTAGTCAATCAAATCAATATAAAAAACAAGATAAACCGCAATTATCTACTTTTCCACCAACGATACTAATAGAGCTTCTCAATCCCAAAGAAGACTTTAAACTGAGTGGCCGTAAGAGATTTCGCATAATTAGGTTACTCCCCTCTCCGAATAGGCGGCTTCACCAGTAACAACACAACCGAGGAAGTTTGTTGTCACGAAAGATTGGTTTGCTAGAAATGCCCCACCAAAGCAAAGGTAACAACTTGAATCGTGTGCCCCACCAAATCACTTAAAAAATAAAAATAGAAGGATTAGGATTTAACGAGATATGGCGAAACTACCATGTTTTATTTTTAATTCTAACACATGAGCTCTGTGCTTTTATGAATAGACTCTTTAGATGTTTCCATCTAATCAAATTGGTTCCTCAACTCCTACAACCAAGATGTTCCCATACACTTAGATTGGCTAGTGACAACCTTAATAAGCATAAATTTCTAGGCTATGGAGTTTATTTATTGCAACTAAAAGCTAAAAAGTTTATTCCCCACCCCCAAACTTAAATCTAACATTGTCCTCAATGTTTCTAATGAAACAGCAATACCAAAAAGTAAAGTAACACGAGGAATCAGTAAAGAGAGAAGTCGTAAAGATAGTACCTGGGTGAAAAGAGAAATCAAAATCTAATATACAACATGCAATCGCCTTGATGGTCAATCAAGGGTAATCAGGGTCCTCCAGAGGGACCTCCTCAACATCACCTGTAGGAAAGGGCTCTAAAAAGGGTTTCAATCTCTGACCTTTAACCTTCGAATAACTACTAGCATCCGGAGTCTCAATTTCAACAGCTCCATGAGGAAAGACAGTGCGAACAATAAAAGGACCCGTCCACCGAGAACGTTTTTTCCCAGGGAAAAGATGCAAGAGGGTATCATACAGAAGAACTTTTTGACCTGGAGAAAATGACTTCTGTAAAATATTTCTATCATGTACAAGTTTCATTTTTTTCTTATACTCCTTCGCACTATCGTAAGCATCTATACGAATTTCGTCCAACTCATTGAGCTGGAGTTTCTTATGGGCTCCTGCCTTGTCAAGTAAAAAATTTAGCTGCTTAACAGCCCAATAAGCTCTATGTTCTAACTCAAGAGGTAGATGACATTCCTTGCCATACACAAGCCGATAAGGCGACATTCCAATGGGGGTCTTAAACGTAGTACGGTAAGCCCATAAGGCATCAGTAAGCCTAGACGACCAGTCTTTCCGATTAGGATTAACTGTTTTCTCTAATATACGTTTTATCTCCCTATTGGAAACCTCAACCTGACCACTAGTCTGAGAATGATACGGGGTAGCTACCTTGTGTGTAATACCATATTTCTTCATCAGAAGCCTAAAAGTCCCATTACAAAAGTGCTACCCTCCATCACTAATTATAGATCGCGGTGTACCAAAACGTGTAAGTATATTATTTTTCAAGAACTCAATCACAACCCTATGGTCGTTGGTTTTACACGCAACCGCCTCAATCCACTTAGAGACATAGTCTACAGCGACAAGGATGTATAGGTTACCAAAAGAATTAGGAAACAGACCCATAAAGTCAATACCCCACACATCAAAGACCTCAATAATTAGAATCGGGTTCAAGGGCATCATGTTCCTACGGGAAAGGGTTCCTAATTTCTGGCAACGTTACTGTGTAAATATGGGAGTCTTTAAACAACGAAGGCCAATAGAATCCATACTGCAATATCTTAGCAGCAGTCTTCTTAGCACTAAAGTGACCCCCACAAGCATGATCATGACAAAAGGAAATAATACTGGACTGGTCACTCTCAGGTATACATCTTCTAATAATCTGGTCTGGACAATACTTAAACAAATAAGGATCATCCCAAAAGAATTGCTTAACCTCGGCTAAAAACCTAGAACGATCTTGTTTACCCCAATGTTGGGGCATTCAACCAGTAACAAGATAGTTCACTATATTCGCATACCAAGGTGATTGGGTAACAAGGAAAAGTTGTTCATCAGGAAAGTTATCCCTTATAGGAAGGGAATCATCAGGGGAATCAACATCTAGCCTAGACAAGTGGTCTGCTACTATATTTTTGGCACCCCTTTTGTCTCTCTGGGGAGAACTCTTGCAAGAAAAGTATCCACCTAATCAATCTAGGTTTCATATCCTTCTTAGACAAAAGATATTTCAAAGCAGCATGATCAGTATATATGACGATCTTAGAACCTAAGAGATGGGGTCTAAACTTGTCTAAGGCAAACACAATGGCTAACAGTTCCTTCTCGGTAGTGGTATAGTTCAACTGGGCATCATTCAGAGTTTTTCTAGCATAGTAAATCACATGAAGTAATTTTTTTTCTCGCTGACCTAGCACAACACCAATAGCATAATCTGAAGCATCACACATGATCTCAAAGGGTAAGTTCTAGTTGGGTGCCTGGACTATGGTGCGGTAGTGAGTAAAGTCTTAATCTTCTCAAAAGCCTCTAAACAAGCATCATCAAAGACAAACTTAACATCTTTTGCAAGCAAATTGCAAAGAGGTCTATAAATCAAGCTAAAATCCTTAACGAATCGATGATAAAAACCTGCATGCCCTAAGAATGACCTAATATCTCTTACGGTTTTTGGGACCTGTAAAGTCTTGATAAGGTCAACTTTGGCTTTATCTACCTCTATACCCTTAAAAGATACGATATGCCCTAAAACAATTCCTGATCGAACCATGAAATGACATTTCTCCCAATTAAGCACTAGATTCTTTTCCTTACACCTAGTCAACACTAATGACAAATGATGCAAGCACTCATCAAAAGACGAACCAAACACTGAAAAATCATCCATAAAGACCTCTAAAAACTTTTCTACCATATCGGAAAATATGCTCATCATGCAACGCTGAAAAGTCGCAGGGGCGTTACATAGCCCGAAAGGCATGCGTCTATACGCAAAAGTACCAAAGGGACAGGTAAAAGTAGTTTTTTCTTGGTCTTCTGGGGCAATAATGATCTGATTGTAGCCTGAGTAGCCATCTAGAAAACAGTAATCACTATGTCCATCTAATCTCTCTAGCATTTGGTCGATAAAGGGAAGGGGAAAGTGGTCCTTTCTAGTGACCTTGTTCAATTTCCTATAGTCAATACAAACACGCATATCCGTGGTCACTCGGGTCGGGATTAACTCATTGTTATCATTCTGGACTACAGTAATACCAGATTTCTTGGGAACAACCTGAACGGTGCTGACCCACTTACTGTCTAAAATGGGGTAGATAATGCCTGCATCTAACAGCTTAAGAACCTCGGTTCGAACTACTTCTTTCATATTAGGGTTTAGTCTTCGTTGCATCTCCCTAGAAGGTGGTAATGTATGCTATGGTCCACCCTAAAGCTTCCTTTTTGTTTTGAAGGACGGTCACTAGCCTGCTTTCCTGATCACTATCCAAGTCGGAAACAACAATCACAGGTAAAGTCTCAGACGGGCCTAAAAACACATACTTCAGGGTATCTGGCAATGGTTTTAGGTCCAACTTAGGAGGCTCTTCTAACGAAGGAACTAGGGTAGATTTAGAAACTGGTAGTGGTTCGAATTTAGGTTTCCATCTGTTACTAGTGTCTAACAAAGGGGTTGAATCTAACAAAGCATTCACCTCATTAATCACATTATCATCATAGAAATCAATCCCAAAGTGAGCTAGGCATTTCTCTAATGGATCTTCTAACAAAGTGTTTGGTAATGACTCCTCAACTATTGTTCCTATCATGTTTACCTCTTCTATGCTCGAGTCATCTAGTTCAGAGGGTAACTTACTAATATGAAAGACGTTCAGCTCAATAGTCATATTACTAAAAGACAAGTTCATAATACTAGTTCGACAATTAATGATCACATTGGATGTTTCTAAAAATGGGCGACCTAATATCACTGGTATCTGGTTCTCTGGGTCAAGGACAGGTTGGGTATCTAGGATAAAAAAATCCACTGGATAAATAAACTTGTCGACCTCAATAAGAACATCCTCGATCATACCACGAGGAATTTTAACGGACCTATCAGCTAACTGAAGTGTCATCTGGGTAGGTTTCATATCACCAAGTCCTAGCTTAAGGTACACATGGTATGGAAGTAAATTCACACTGGCTCCTAAGTTAAGCAAAGCTTTCTCAACACGGTATTTACCTATTGTGCAAGAAATAGTAGGGGACCCTGGGTCTTTATACATAGGAGTAGTGGTATTCTGAATAATGGAACTCACGTGACTAGATAGGAAGGATTTCTTCTGAACACTAAGTTTTCGCTTTCGCGTACACAAATCCTTCAGAAACTTAGCATAATCGGGAATCTGCTTAATCGCATCCAACAATGGTAGGTTGATATTAACCTGCTTAAAAACCTCCAATACATTATTAAAGTTCGACTCACTCTTAGTTGGAACTAGCAGCTGGGGAAACGGGGCTCTGGGAATAAAGCCGGGCTCAGCAGGACCCTCATTGGTCTCTTTAGAGACTCTATCAGTCTCCTCATTTTCTGGCTCAGAAGGGTGAACTACAACATGTTCACTATCAGGCATGGCAACCTTATTGTCAACTTTCTTTCTACTCCTAAGTGTTGTAATAGAGTTCACATGATTGTACGATTTCTCTTCTTTAGGATTGGGTTGAGTTTGACTAGGAAACTTACCCTTTTCCCTCAAAGATTCATTTATCTGACTAACCTGGTTTTTTAACTCAGAAATAGCTTGGGAGTTAGCATAACCTATATTTTTACTTTCTTCTATCCCTTGAGCAACCATTAGGTTGATCTTATCAGAGTTTTTAATAAACGAGGCTAGAGTGTCTTCTAAACTTGTGATCTTTTTATCCGAAGGGTTCTCAAACCTAGCGTTGTAATAGACAGCATGGGATTGTTCTTCAGATCTACTCCACAACTAGAGACTTGAGCGGCTCTAATCCTATCATCAGGTTCAACAAGAGACCTATATTTAGGCTGATTCAATTCCAAAGCTTCTAACCTTCTAGACAAAGCAGCAAACTTAGCATCTGAGTCGAAGCTTGTATCTACCACATTGGTGCTACTTCTATTGACCAAGAGTCTTTTAGGGGGTTCAACACAAGACTCTCACTGTTGGGATTTTTCAGCAATAGATCCTAAGAAGGTAAAAGCATCATCATCATTTTTACTGGTGAATTCACCAGCGCACATAGACTCGACCATGGATTCGGTCGAATAGTCTAAACCATTATAAATAATATCTACAAGTTTCATCTTATCAAATCCATCGTGAGGACAATGGGATAGGAGATCATTGAATCTCTCTAAAAACCTATAAGAGACTCTCCCTCTTGTTGGACACTAGCACTAATTTTCTTCCTAACAGCTGCAGTTTTATGCTTAGGGTAGAACTTCATATAGAAAGCATCAACAAGTTCCTGCCATGTTTCAATAGACTCAGGTGGTAGGTTGTTCAGCCAGGTCTTGGATTTATATCTCAAGGAAAAGGGAAACATCTTAATTTTCAAAACTTCATTAGTGAGGTCTTTTATTCTGACTGTCCCACAGATTTCCTCAAAGTCCCTAATATGAAAATAAGGGTTCTAATCATCTTTTCCTAAGAACATAGTGATCATTTGAAGAATACTAGGTTTTATCTCGAAATTAGCCGTACTGGCTGGCAATTTAATGCACGAAGCTCGGTTGGTCCTAGTTGGGAACATGTAATATTTCAAATTTGTCGTCGTTGGCACAGCTGAAGTACTAGGGGTACTTTCCTCACTAAGAGACAAATTCTCAAAACTGAAGTTTCCAAAAACGGGGCTCTCAAAAGAAGAGTCTTCGAGCTCCCCGCCTTCACAAGAAGAACTACTAGGTTTATCACTAATCAAACGACCTAGAGTGTTTCTTTTCCAAGCCTGCTCTCGAATAACCTCGGGCATACACTAGAAAAACAAAATAAAAAAAAAATCCTAAAATGAAGGGAAGTTCTATGCAAACACAAACAAGGCTGACTCCACCACAACAAACCTACTGATTTCTAGCAACAAAAAGCATGATGGCTCCACTTAGATTGTTTCTAGACCAGCTTCTAATCCTTCGAATGGGAATTCGTTACAATTTGAGAAAACCCCTCTGGAATCAATCCGAGTCAAAGTAAGTTGAATAGAGGCGAGGGAAGATCTTTGATACCCAAGGCCTCACCGCATTCCAAGGTGGCGTAGTCACGCATTCAACTCACAGAAACCATCATGCTCAAAAGAGTAACCAATATTTTTCGAACGACTTTCCTATTAAGCTCGTTACTCTATAGGTCTCGTTCTATTCCAAATTTTAGGTTTAGGTTCGCGTTTGGTTTTGTTTTCCTAAGGCGGGCAAGAAGAGAACGGTGATGAAATCCGAACCCTTATCTTGTATGGCCAGTCCTTGCCCTTTACTAGGAAATTAAAGCAGCTGTTTTCAAGTCCTTAGCATATATGCAAACGAAGGAATACAGTAACTCGCTGACAGGGGATTCGTGAGTGTTTCGACAAACTTACCTCCCGTTCCAGACGGGGGATGAACCGCTGAAGTCGACTCGGGCCACAACTCCAATGTCGTGTAGAACCCGAGGGGCCGAGGTGATATCGTAATCACCGTCCTTCTATGCAAACAGTTTAATATTTAATACTACTCTTCCGTAGGGTTTAAAAATAAAAGAATGTCCAAATGTCCAAGTCCAAAGTCCAAAAGAAAAGGAAAGTCTAAAAAAAAATGTCTCTCTTTTTTTTCTCTCTTTTTTTAATAAAAACAAAAAAAAAAATCTTCTTTCGCTCCTTTCGCTTTGTCTTTTACTCCAAGTCTTTAAGTATTCACCAAAGATTTGGCAAAATTTTCTTTCGCTCCAAATTCCAAAATCTGTAAGGAAAAGACAAAAACCAAAAAACGTAAAGAAGAACAAATAAAATAAAAACAAATAAAAACCTACAAAATCTATAAATTCTAGCCTAAAGACAAGCCCGCGTCGGCGGCGCCAAAAATTGATGTGATCTCAATAATGTTGTAGTAATAAGGTTCGTTGAGGCTTGTGAAAGCAATGGATTTTTAGACTTATAAAACTTAATAATAAAGAAAACTTATTACAAAATTGACTTCAAGATATGAGAAAATAACCAAGACACTGATTCCACTATTACACATGAATTAATGATGGTAAATAATCCAAAACTCTAATTATCTTTTAAGTCCTTTATATCTTAACTCACTAATAATCAAACAAATTCACAAACATCAATTGTATCCCTTAAGCATAGATTATCTAAACAAAGCATAACCTATCTAATTGAATCACAAATGATTAGGAAAATTACGCAAATAATTTAAAACTCTGCAAAAGCAGTGATTGAGTTAATTATAATTAAATATTAGAGAAAATAAAATAGTTAACAATTATTCATGCGTAAATAGCTTCCTCATTGCCTTGGTTGTGGGAGAGTTAGCCGCTCATCATGTTGGAAACACGCTCAAAAATCATTATTATTGCTCAAAGGGTGTTTACAAATGATGAAAATGGAGAAATAATTCAAAACCGGGTTTGTAACAATTATATTTGTTACAAACCCAAAAAAAAACGATACAAAGGATGTGTCACTGTTACTCTAAGACCCACGACTCTGTGTCGCAAACGCTGTAGAAAATAAGTCTGCCTCTGATGTACGACCCTCGGCTGTGAGTCGTTGTTACTGTTGGAAAACGACGGTCTTGAATGGTCCGTTCTTCGTGTTCTTCAATGGCAGCAGCAACAGCAGGTCTCTCTGCAACTTGGTGTTTCGACTCTGTGGTGCTCTTTTTCTCTTCCAAACTCTCTATATCGCGCTATGTGTCCCACTCACACTATATATAAACTTCAGAAGCTCAAATACTCGACCATTACTCCATATAATTCCCGTATCTTCTCCATTGAATGGAAATATCTTCCACGGGATAATTTCCCTTTTTGATATTATCACGTTGTTTCATGGCCATATACACACTCCAACACGTTCGAAATATCTTCAGAAGGAGTCCAACTCACTCCAGATATACGCTAGACACAAGAAAACCCGTGAATATTTGTCCAGCGTGATGTGATCCCATGTTTCCTTCTTGCGAGCTACCAAACCAAACTGGGCCGAAACCAACACCTTTACTATTCCTGTCTCGTCCATAGGAACATGTTCTATAAATTCCATCCCTTTAGTCTCACTGTAACATGCTCAAATCACAAACCCTAATTACGGCAGCTCAAAGTTATTTTTCCCGCCAATTTCATCGTTCAAATGAGGAAGAAAGGGTTGCCCCCCTATCCGTCTGTGGAGTGTAAATAGCAGCTGTCCAGTTAGGGTGCCCCTTATAAACTGAGGTGCCCCTTATCAAGACAGGGGAGTCCGAATAACACGTGTCCTCCGGGTGTCAAAATCAACTTTTCGAGCCGAATTTTCCAAAAATGTTTATTTCCAAAAGATACCTACAAACACACAAAACACCATAATAAGGACGAAAACGAGTACTAACAATACGAAACATTGAGGACAGATTATACACATAAATGCGTCTATCATATCCTTCCTTTGATGTTTTCATGGAATTCATTAACCATTGTTTTTGTTATCATATTACACTCCAATCTTTTGTCATCTTCATTGACTCTAATCATTTTTCTTTGAACTGGTTCACTGATTTGTTTAATCACTTTCTTGATTTGAACAATCTCAACAACAATATTCAACTTTCAATCTTCAGCCTCCCTGTTTCTAGCGCCATTATGTAGTTGTAGGAAATCCTACACTACACCCCTCACAAGATTTCATTAACATTCAACTCATTTTAGATTTACAATCTTAATTTTATTGATAAATCTTTGAACAATCTTAAAAGAAAATATAAAGGAATCAAGAATAACCACTTCTCTAGATTTTCTCTCCTATTTACTTGCTTCTCACTCAGAAAAGATCTCTCTTGTTCCTTTACAACTAAATGGCTATTTATAGGGAATTACATAGTGGATGACAGCTAATCTGTCCTTTATTTTCGGATATGGCTTGCGACATTCTCGCAACCTTACAAATGTTAATCTCGCAAACTGTCTAATTTTCGTAGGACCATCACATTTTTCTCATGATTTAGATGACGTCGTTTATTATGTCATTTCTGAAATTGTTCTGCAATACTGTTGTGTTGTGTTGTTGATAATTTCGATGAGGCATTATTACTGCGAGATTCTGATCCTACAACAATTATAATGTGGAACTATAAAGTAAATGACACAGCAAGATTTTGTTAACGAGGAAACCGCAAATGCAGAAAAACCCTGGAGCCTTGTCCAGAATTGAATACTCTCAGGATTACGTCGCTACACAAAACTAAACCAACTTTGTATAGTTGAGACCAAGCAACTAAACCTATAGTTCACCTAGTTCCGTCAGTATTCCCACGCCTCTGACCTATGAATAAGTCACGTACTTGGAACAATTCCTTTGGTTCGTATTCCAAACAGTAAAGGAACAACAAATCTGTTTGGTATCAACTCTCTTCAACCAAGTGATGTGAGTTCGACAAAGGCTCTTCTGTTTATCTCAAATAAACTCCTTCGTCAGGTTCTTAGATCTGTCTTATATTCAACTACCGAAGTAATTGTTAAGATTTTTCAATCAATACTTTTAATCACAAAGAATTATATTGTTGTCGATCTACACAACTAAGAAATCCAATCTACCACAAAGATAAACCGATTATAGTTGGATCCTATATACCGAAACAAGTATTGTGCGCACCAAAGATTATGAACCCCAAATCAGAAATCTTCAATATCTTCTTTGTATTCAAATCTTCTTAGATCTTCAATAAACGCATGCACACAACAACTTGAATCTCTTGTGATCAATCACGCACAGAACGGAGTCTATTAACAATGGATTATCACAAGATCGTCTTTAACACTAATAAACAGTCTAAAGATCCCTGTCGAAACTTCGATTTAGTTTGAGTGAATCTTATATCATAAGAGAAGATTCTGAAGCATAAACAAACTAGGTGCAATCAAAGTTCAACCACCGTTAGTCAATCAAATCAATATAAAAAACAAGATAAACCGCAATTATCTAGTTTCCCACCAAAGATACTAATAGAGATTCTCAATCCCAAAGAAGACTTTAAACTGAGTGGCCGTAAGAGATTTCGCATAATTATGTTACTCTCCTCTCCGAATAGGCGGCTTCACCAGTAACAACACAACCGAGGAAGTTTGTTGTCACGAAAGATTAGTTTGCTAGAAATGCAAACTTCAAGTATTTATAGACAAGGAAGTTTAGACACCAAGGAATTTCCAAAACCGAAAATATTCTCAAGATAGGCAATATAATTCCAAATTCGGTTTCCATAATTCCTGGAAATGCTCTGTCCAAAATAATGAACAAAAATCTCTTTGGAAAATCTTTAACTGGTAAATGCACATTACTAATTATCATTTTCCTAAAATAAAATTAAGACCTTAATTAAAAGATTCTTAACTTATTTATGTTCCGATCCTGGGATTTTCTTCCTTTATCTATTTAGGAATAACTTTGAACAATTAAAGATAAACGTTACTGCCTGTGTTCAAAGTGTGTCGACATCCTTACTTTGTAAGTCCTCTTTCATACTTACAACCTTGAAACCGATTTTCCACACTTCCAAACAAGTTTAGAATTGGTTCATCTGACTTTCAAGAACTATGTGATTGATCAAGAACACTCAATCACAAATCATAGGTTTAACGGTTATACCAAAACAAGTTTCGGTTCTACCTCCATGTGAGTACTGTGCATAGTCACACTAGCTTTCCAAAAATTGGTTGACTAGGTACTAGGATCGGTTCCCCACATATATATGGTATCTAACTTATATGTGTTACACATGTCCATATGATCGGTTCTCCTTTTCCTAAAAACGTGTTGCACATGTCCATAGGACCGGTTCCCCTTTCTGCTGCAAACTTGCTGCACCTCGTACAAGGATCGATTTCCCTTTATGATGTGTTGCACCTCTTACTAGGATCGGTTCCACTTTACCCAGATTCGGTCATACACAAATCACAAACTCGATCATACCATCTCAGGTGATTACTTAAGATCGGTTTCACTAATAAAAGTCATACCAATACATAAGTCAGGCCTTTGTGAATAGTTCTACCAAGAACACAAACAAGTCATGAGTGGTGATTCTAAATCACACATGTTAGAGAATAGCTCAGTTGATCCCACCAAGCGTTGGTATGTCAAGTTTGGTTGTCATATTTTAGTGAATCAAAACTCATTTTAAGAGTCGCTTGATTATGTACTAAAGTCAACTTCGTATATGTTAGCTTGAAAGTATTAGGATATGAGACATTACAAGTGTTGCGAATACTTGAAGAAGTGAAGAAGTAAGAAGCTACAACGACAACATCATCCTTCCACTTGAGGTTAGTGATATTTGACTTGAACTGTTTCATTCCCTAACGTATCTTTCAAGTCGTGCATATTGAAAACCAAACTGCGAATCATGAACACTCTTGATAGACATGGTATTAAGGAATACAATATGAAGTTTATTGCTTAACCATTAAACTTTGTAGATAAGACATCGACATAATCGTTTAAATGCTATTGTGATTATGTATGGGTATGAGGTGAGGATTTCATCCTAGGAAATAATGTTTTACATGTGTTTTAAGGAAGTAAGTTCATAAACTTGTTTATGAATCGAAAAGGAAATCGACAGGCGTTATTGGGATTGTTATTCATTGCATATGTTGTGGACATCCAATATGTGTGATTTAGTATAACCGCTCACGACTTGTTTGTGTCCTTAGTAAAACTATTCACAAATGCCTAACTTATGTATTGGTATGACTTTTATTAGTGAAATCGATCCTAAATAATCACCTGAGATGGTCTGATCGAGTTTGTGATTTGGGGAACCGATTCTATGAAGAGGTGCAACACATCACAAAGGGGAATCGATCCTTGTATGAGGTGCAACAAGTTTGTAGCAGAAAGGGGAACCGATCCTATGGACATGTGCAACACGTTTTTAAGCAAAGGGGAACTGATCCTATGGACATGTGCAACACATATAAGTTAGATACCGTATATATGTGGGGAACGGATCCTAGTACCTAGTAAACCGAATTTTGGAAAGCTAGTGTTACTATGCAAAGTACTCACATGGAGGTAGAACCGAAACTTGTTTTGGTAGAACCGTTAAACCCATGATTTGTGATTGAGTGTTTCTTAATCAATCACATAGTTCTTGAAAGTCAGATGAACCAATTCTAAACTTGTTTGGAAGTGCGGAAAATCGGTTTCAAGGTTGTAAGTATGAAAGAGGACTTAAAAACTAAGGATGTCGGTATACTTTGAACATGTACAATAATGTTTATCTTTTATTGTTCAAAGTTATTCCTTAATATCTACAGGAAGAAAATCCCAGGATCGAAATTTAAATAAGTTAAGAATCTTTTCATTAAGGTCTCAATTTATTCAGAAAAATGAGAATTAGTAATGTGCATTTAGTAGTTTAGATTTTACAAAGAGATTTTCAGTCATTATTTTGGACAGATCATTTCCAGGAATTATGGAAACCGAATTTGGAATATATTGAATATCTTTGAGAATATTTTCGGTTTTGGAAATTCCTTGGTGTCCAAACTTCCTTGTCTATAAATACTTGAAGTTTGCATTTCTAGCAAATTAATCCTTCGTGACAGCAAACTTCCTCGGTTGTGTTGTTACTGGTGTAGCCGCCTATTCGGAGAGGAGAGTAACCTGATTAGGAGAAATCTCTTACGGCCGCTCAGTTTAAAGTCTTCTTTGGGATTGAGAAGCTCTACGAGTACCGTTGGTGGGAAACTAGATAATTGCGGTTTATCTTGTGTTTTCGATTGATTTGATTGACTGACGGTGGTTGAACTTTGATTGCACCTAGTTTTTTTATGCTTGAGAATCTTCTCTTCTGATATAAGATTCACTCAAACTAGATCGAAGTTTCGACATGGATCTTTAGACTGTTGTTAGTGCTAAAGACGATCTTGTGATAATCCATTATTAACAGACTCCGTTCTGTGGGTGGTTGTTCACAAGAGATTCAAGTTGTTGTCTACAAGTGTTTATTAAAGATCTAAGAAGATTTGAAGACAAAGAAGATATTGAAGATTTATGATTTGGGGTTTATAATCTTTGGTGTGCACAATATTTGTTTCGGTATTAGAGGATCCAACTATAATCGGTTTATCCATTTGGTAGATTGGATTGATTAGTTGTGTAGATCGGCATCAATACAATTCTTTGTAATTAAAAGTATTTATTGCAAAATCTTAACAATTACTTCGGTGATTGAATATAAGATAGATCTAAGAACCCGACGAAGGAGTTTATGTTAAGATAAATAGAAGAGCCTTTGTCCGACTCATATCACTTGGTTGAATAGAGTTGATACCAAACAGATTTGTTGTTCCTTTACTGTTTGGAATACGAACCAAAGAAATTGTTCCAAGTACGTGACTTATTCATAGGTCGGAGGCGCGGGAATACAGATGGGACTAGGTGAACTATAGGTTTAGTTGCTTGGTCTCAACTATACAATGTTAGGTGTAATTTTGTGTATCGGCTTAATCCTGAGAGTATTCAATTCTAGACAAGGTCCCGGGGTTTTTCTGCATTTGCGGTTTCCTTGTTAACAAAATCTTGCTGTGTCATTTACTATATATTTCCGCATTATAATTGTTTTATTACAATTAAAGTAAATTACACAAACGTTAATTCCTATTGACTTGATAAGCAATCCTATCGTGTTTGGTTAAGTCCGAATATTTTTATCAAGTAAACATACTTCGTTGTTGTATTGTCTCGATCTCGTATCCATAGACGATTACACGAAGTGTGAACCGATTAATTGCATTGTCTCGACTCAGTCCATAGACAGTCACTTTCGAAGAAAGGACTTATAGGTAGGAAAAGTTTTAGCTTGAGGTATATTTGGGTACCCTCGCCTTTTCAACACATATTCATTGTTCACAAGATGTGCAATGAATAACAATACCAATAGCGCCTGGCGATTTCCTTTTCGATTCATAAACAAGTTTATGAACTTACTTCCTTAAAACACATGTAAAACATTGTTTCCTAGGATGAAATCCTCACCTCATACCCATACATAATCACAATAGTATTTAAACGATTATGTCGATGTCTTATCTACAAAGTTTAATGGTTAAGCAATAAACCTCGTATTGTATTCCTTAATACTATGTCTATCTAGAGTGTTCATGCTTCGCAGTTTTGTTTTCAATATGCACGACTTGAAAGATACGTTAGGGAATGAAACAGTTCAAGTCAAATATCACTAACCTCAAGTGGAAGGATGATGTTGTCATTGTAGCTTCTTACTTCTTCACTTCTTCAAGTCTTCGCAATACTTGTAATGTCTCATATCCTAATACTTTCAAGCTAACCTATACGAAGTTGACTCTAGTACATAATCAAACGACTCTTAAAATGAGTTTTTATTCACTAAAATATGATAACCAAACTTGACATACCAAGCTTGGTGGGTTCAACCGAGCTATGCTCTAACATTATGTGAAACAACTTGAACGGTACCAAAGACCAATGTTCAAGTGTCTATCAATATAATCAACAACCAAAGGTTGGATTCTCTAATTGATTGAACTACGTACAACATGTGATATTTCTATTATATAAGAAAATATAATACAGAAAAGAAATAACACAGACACCAAAAATTTTGTTAACGAGGAAACCGCAAATGCAGAAAAACCTCGGGACCTAGTCCAGATTTGTACACCACACTGTATTAAGACGCTACAGACACTAGCCTACTCCAAGTTAACTTCGGACTGGAATTTAGTTGAGACCTAACCAATCTTACACTGATCAAGGTACAGTTGTGTTCCTTATGCCTCTTGAACCACGCCGGATTTTGCGCACTTGATTCCCTTAGCTGATCTCACCCACAACTAAGAGTTGCTACGACCCAAAGTCGAAGACTTGATAAACAAATCTATATCACACAGAAAAGTCTATTGTATAGATAAATCTGTCTCCCACAGATATACATATGAGTTTTGTTCCATCTTTTGATAAGTCAAGGTGAAAAGGAACCAATTGATAAACCGGACTTATATTCCCGGAGAACAGCCTAGTATTGTCAATCACCTCAAAATAATCTTAATCGATTAACGAAACAAGATATTGTGGAATCAAAAACGATGAGCCGAAGATATTTGTGACTACTTTTTAATCTTGCCTATCGGAGAATAAATATCAAGCAAATCTTAAAGAAGATAGTAATCAATCGCGATAGAAAATAGCAAGATCATAACATGCAACTATAGAGAAAATAGTTGGGTCTGGCTTCACAATCCCAATAAATCCTTTAAGTCGTTAACCTACAGGGTTTCGTGAAAAAGCTAAGGTTAAAGTAGAATCGACTCTAGTCGCAACTAGTATCGCATATGAGGTGTGGGGATTAGGTTTCCCAGTTGCTAGAGTTCTCCTTTATATAGTCTTCAAATCAGGGTTTGCAATCAATGTTACCTTGGTAACAAAGCATTCAATATTCACCGTTAGATGAAAACCTGATTAGATTCAAGCTAATATCTTTCAACCGTTAGATCGAACTTAGCTTGTTATACACAAATGAAATGTACCATCATTTAGATAAAGGTAACCGTACCTAAACGTCTACACTTAGTTGATTCAACAATAGTTAACCAATGGTTAGCCATATAATCACTTTCATATCAACCTTATTCATCTTTATCATAACTAGGTCAAATGACTCAAATGAAACTAGTTAGAGAGTTGTTGAATTGTTTATATTCTCATAGAAGTATACAAGACACAATTGAAGCAAAATCAATTTTGATTCACTCGAATCATTTCATGAACATTATAGCCATTGTTTGCAAAAGATTGCATTCCGTATTATATAAATGTATTAGTTCACGAACAAACCAATTTTAGAACATAACCTACTTAAGTATGCAAACGGGCACGCATACCTAAGTAGCTGGACTGAGTTTGGTTATGCCAGTACGCGTACGGGTAGGCATACCATTTACACTTCCAAACTCCAGCAGTAATTCACCAAACTTGAACTTCCGCCAGTACGTGTACGGGTACGCATACTTAGTTTCCGGACTTCCAACAACCAACCAGTACGCGTACGGGTACGCATACCATGGTTCCCGGTTTTGGACTTTGCACAAATGTGAATACACACTATGTTTATATCCAATCATAGTTATAGGTTCTAAACCCCCATTTAAATCATTGAAACATTCTTGGAAGACGACAATAGCCGTCTCACACAAACTATTATCTTTAGAGCAATTTTCAAGTGATCGAATGATCAATACGAAACTTTCCGAGTCTACATCAAATGACTGTCTCACACAAATCATGTAAGATGTTACAAGGCGATTTTCACATGATCATCTTTTGAATTTCGTCAAGAATAAAAGATGAAGTTGGTTAAAGCGAAAGCTTACCAACACATATTTCGAGTAATAGATAAGCGAGATAAACTCGGCTCGAAATACCAAATGTGTATAATTGAAGTCTATATAGCAATACGACTTTTTGCCTCAAATAGGAGATAGAGTAGATAGACTTTTGAGTGATAGATGAGTTCAAGTCTCCACATACCTTTTGTTGATGAAGTTACACAAGTTCCCTTGAGTAGTTATTCGTGTTCATTCGATGAACGCCGTGAAGTCTAAAGCTCAACTACACTTGTTATCCTAATCCGAGACTTAGCTATAAATAGAATAGAAATCAAGACTTATAGTTTTGGCAACTAAACTTGACAAGCAAGCTTGAGATAGGAACGCTTGCGAGTTCGACCGAGAAGTGCTCTAACAATAGTTTTAATAAAATCAACATAAGAAGTTCAACATACAGATCAAGTAACAGTATTGCTAGAACAAAGATCAATCACTCATCTCGTAATAATCCCTAGAAATTTCATAAAACTTCTCACCCAGTTCAGGATAAGCTGTCTCGGCATAATCCACATGTTCTCTCAAAACTTCTGTTTGATCATTGCTCGGTCGAACTCGCATGCGTTGCTATCTCAAGCATGTTTGTCAATGTTAGTGATCAAAACTATAAGTCTTGATTTCTAGTCTACTATATCTAAGTATCGGACTAGTATAGAAAGTGTAGTTGAGCTCAAGAACTCCACGGCAATCATCATATAAGATGAAGGACTACTCAAGGAACTGGTGGAACTTCATCGACTAAAAGGTATGTGGAGAATTGAACTTATCTATCGCTCAAAAGTCTATTTACTCTATATCCTATCTTGAGACAAAAGTCGTTTTGCTATATAGAATTTGATTATACACATTTGCTATTTCGAGCCGAGTTTATCTCGCCTATCTATTTCTCGAAAATATGTGTTGGTAAGATTTCGCTTTGGCCAAGTTCATCTTTACCTAGTGACGAAAGTCATATATGTTTCAATCACTTTGAAAATTGCTTTGACAAAAAATGGTTTGTGAATAACAACTATATAACGTCCTCTAAGAATGTTTCAATGATTGAAATGAGAGTTTAGATTATATAACCAATGTTGGATATAAGCATTGTGTGGAAACACATATATGTATAAGTCCTTTTTCCTTGAACCGAAGTTTGCGAACTTTGTTGATCAAGAGAACCGGAACAAGAGCCGTGAACTCAGTCCGCGAACCCAGTACACGAACTGGCGGAAGTTCTCGACCCGAGAATATCTGCTGGAGTTTGAGAACTCCTTCCGGGAACTTAAGTCCGCGAACTAAGTCTGCGAACTTAAGCTGGTTATATCTAAAGACGATTTTTTGTGAAATTATTTATATTAATTAAGGAATGTTAAATGCAAACCGTGGCTATAAAGTTCAAGAACCGATTCGAGTGAATAAAATCATTTTTGCTTCAATTGTGTCTTGTGTAGTTACATAAGATTTCCTTGCAATTGAACAACTCTCTAACTGGTTCATTTGAGTCATTTGAACTAGTTATGGTGAAGAAGAATATGATTGATATGAAAGTGCTCATATGGCTAACCATTTGGTTAACTATTGTTGAACCAATAAATGTACATGTTTGGGTACGGTTACACATACCTAAAATCATGCATTTCATTTGTGTGTAACAAGCTAAGTTTTCGATCCAAAGGTTGAAAGATATTAGCTTGAATCTAATCAGGTTTTCATCTAACGGTGAATATTGAATGCTTTGTTACCAAGCTAACATTGATTGCAAACCCTAATTTGAAAGACTATATAAGGGAGAACTCTAGAAACTGGGAAACCTCATTCCCACACCTCCTGTGTGATACTAGTTGTATTAGCTAGAGTCGATTCTTCTTTAACCTTAGGTTTCTTCTCGTAAACCAAGTTAACGACTTAAAGACTTCATTGAGATTGTGAAGCCAGGCCGATACTACTTTCTCGTAGTTGTGTGATCTGATCTTGCATCTTCTATCGTTTTGAGTACAATTGTAACAATTGGGTTGATATTTATATCTCCGATAGGCAAGATATAAAAGTAATCACAAACATCTTCGTCTCATCGTTTGTGATTCCACAACATCTTCTTTCGCCGCGTCGATTAAGATTATTGTGAGGTGATTGATAATATTAGGCTGTTCTTCGGGAATATAAGTCCGGTTTATCAATTGGTTCCTGTTCACCTTGATTTATCAAATGCCGGAACAAAAAATTGTAGGTATTTCTGTGGGAGACAGATTTATCTACTCATGTATACTTTTCTATGTGATACAAATTTGTTTATTAAAGTTTTCGACTTTGGGTCGTAGCAACTCTTAGTTGTGGGTGAGATCAGCTAAGGGAATCAAGTGCGTAGTATCCTGCTGGGATCAGAGACGTAGGAGCATAACTGTACCTTGGATTAGTGTGAGATTGAATGGGGTTCAACTACAGTCCCGACAGAAGTTAGTTTGTAGTAGGATAGTGTCTGTAGCGGCTTAATACAATGTGTGTTCAATCTGGACTAGGTCCCGGGGTTTTTCTACATTTGCGGTTTCCTCGTTAACAAAACTTCTGATGTCTGTGTTATTTCTTTTCCGCATTATATATTGTTATATAATCGAAATGTCACAGGTTGTTCGTTAAATTGATCAATTGGGAAATCCAACCTTTATTTGTTGATTGAAATTGATTGATACTTGAACATTGGTCTTTGGTACCGTTCAAGTGATTTCTATTGTATTCAATTAGACTCGCATATTTCTATTTGCTTGAGAAAGAATTGAACCAAGAAAGAGAGATATAACTCTTTGATATACTTTATTAAGATTGAGTTTAGTTGATTCTCTTGAAAGTATATTGGAGTTTGTCCATACAGATTGCTAAGCGAAATATTGGGTGTGGTTGTTGTACGCCCACTTTTTCAATTGGTATCAGAGCAGGAAAACACGTTTAAAGACCTTATAAGTTTGTGTTTGTAGCAATATGACTCTATGGACAAGAGTACTATCTCTGATAAACGTGTCACCAGAAATAAAAGTTTTGTCTCTTCTATTTCTATTAAAGAGAAAGATTCTTCAATCTCAAATATAGATGAACCCCGTGTTCAAACTAGACAGACAGGCTCCGACATTTGTTATTCTGATTACCCTTCAAAAGAGTATATCTCTCTAAATGAACGAGAAACAGCTGAAGATAGTGATTTGATTTTAAATCTTGTTAGAATCCAAGATGATAGATTTAATCGGTTAAAACATCATGTCGATGTTCTCCTTGGTATTATAAGGGACTGCAAGTTCAAAGAAAATACTGAAGATCATTCTTCACGTATGTCTCTTGAGGCTAGCCTCAAAAGGGATGCTTTGGAAATTGAACATTGCTTGAGTAAACTCTCTATTCAAGGATGTTCTAAGCAGTCTAATATACCAAGTACTTCTGCTATGACTGAAAATGATCCAGATCCAAAAGTAAAATTGGCATCCCTTTCTATCAGTAAAGATGTGTTAGTCTCCTCTAATCAAGGATGTTCTACATCACATGGACGGAAGAAATATCCTAACGAGACTATTAAGACTGTATAATCTAATCATTCTTGTGATCAGAAAGTATGTCTCTTCTGTGAGACAAAGGGTTCTGTCAAACAAAAGAGAAACTCTAGGTTGAATAAAAATTCTTTTGTTCGACTTAAACACACCTTAGACTTAATCCTCAAAGGTGTAACTGACATTCGTATGTCCAAACCGATTGGTTTTCATACTTACCCTGTGTACGCTACCAGGAAAGTCAGTTCAATGAGTTCCTTAAATGCTCCGAAGCAGAACAGAAGTCTTAACAAAAAACTGTTAAGGAGAGAACAAGTCTCTTCTACTGTTAAAAGAGAAAATGTTGTTGCCTATAATATGAATAATATTCCAGGTGAAAGGAGCAAAAATGATGATATGAGAAACATCCTGAAGGAGATGATTAAAAGGAATAAAGAAACTATCAACAGGTTGTCAATTCCTTTAAGGCAGAAATCCTCTGGTAAGGACTCAAACTATGTCTCGTATTTTGATGACAGTAAGTTTTATGATAATTTCTCACATAAAAATGGATCCTTTTCTAGATTCGGAAAGAAAAAAGGATTCGACCAAAAACACAATTCTTTAATGAGCTCAGAGCTCATACTTGTGTTGATTAATCACAAGGGTTAAAGAACTTACTCATAAAAATCATGTTGAGTAAGATGTGTCATTTTCAGGTATACTGTTAGCATACTACTTCTGTTTAGTGAAGCTATTTTCTTATCGTCTATAGCTAAACTACTGTCTACAGAAAAGGTTGCTTAAGTATTTAATGTTGTTTCTTGTTGATCGATTTCTTTATAAAATAAAAAATAAAAAAATTCATTGCAACAATGTTGCCTGCTACTCTTGTGCTCTAAATTGCTCCTATGTTGGTATGGAATTTATCGAGCCATTTTTGAATTTTCATGTAGCAAAAAGATTTCTGTCTTAAGCCTTTCCTTGGGTCGGGTTGTGTTCGTACGGGTACCCCTGTTACTATTACGAATAAATTCTTAGAAACCCTAAAGGTCACCTTCCCTAAGAAACCATATAAAATACCAAACCTCTGAGTCACGATTGCATACTCAGGGTTATTTTGGTTTATCAAGAATGTCGTCCTCTTCACAAGCTTGTGGTTTTGCTAAAGGATTTCTTGATAAAGGTATTGGTTTTGAGTCCGAAGGTAAGAATAAAAGAACCCTTGTTGATGAAGATCATCCTAATGCCTCACGTTACTATGCCTATACTCATGAGGATGTTGAGAAGGAGGACATAATCTCTGCTGAAGTGGTTCATGATTTTCTTAAATATTTTAAGGAGTCAAAGCTGCAGCTCGTTGATACTCTGAAAAGTCTTGATGTGTTAAAGACTGAGCTGAAAAAGGTTACCTCTAACCTTGGCCTAATAAAATCTCACATCAATGATCTTGTCAAAGAGAATTTGTTCTCTTAAGATGCAATGGATGCTTCCAATCGCAAGATCAAAGACCCCAAGATTCGTGAGGTTCCTGAACCGTCTAATTGACCTTAGTTCGTGTACGGGCATAGCGCTGGAGTCTGTTTTTGTTTCTTAGCTTGTGATTTTATTTGCCTCGTAAATCTTCTATTTTTTCTTGTTTTGATTAGAAGAATAACTAGAGTTTGGAATAGTCATTATTGTGATTACACATAGCTATGTCCAGCGTTTTCATCTTCATGTTTTTAGATTTATTGGTTTAAATTCTAAAATTGTTTGGAAGATGATTTTTGCAGTATTAATCTTTATGGTTTTATATGTTGCAATTTGTTATGGGATATGAATGTTTGCGTCCGTGAACTGTGTTTGTCTCATACCTTGTCAAAAGTTAAGTCCTTTATATGTCGATATGCATGTGTTGATAAAAAAAGGAATGAACTTTTGACAAGTACAAAAGTTAAGCCTATTATGTCAATTATTGATGGAAGATAGGTTAAAATCTTTTGTTTACAAGGATTATGTCTATTGTATGTCATTCTGCAAATGATGATGGAAAATAGAATGAATCCTTGATTATTCCACATTATTTGGTCGACCTCCGGTCTAGAATTTTTTTGCATATACTGTGTTGTTCCATAAAGTGTCTTATGTTGAGCACAATCGACTGAGTTATTCTTAGTTGTTGCTCCGTGAGGTATTTTATGTCGAGCATGTTCAACTAAATTATTCATCCTCATTTGGTTATTTAGTTGTTGCTCCGTAAGTTTTCTTATGTCGAGCATGACCAATTAAATTGATTACTTTTAGTGGTTAATTTGGTTGTGTATTCCGATTAGATTAATTATGGGTTCCCTTGTGATTAAACTAATTGAGTATTTTTGAGTCTCCATAAGTTCACTTATGTTGAGCATTTCTGATTAAATTAATCATGGGTTCTGAAAAAGCGGGGGTCTAACAACACCACCCAATATTTCTCTTAGCAATCTGTATGAACTAACTCCAAAATACTTTCTAGAGAATCAACTAGACAGTCAGACTCAATCTAGGTAAAAGTATCTCAAGGAGTTAATATCTCTCTCTTGATTTGATTTACTCAAGCTAATAGAAATCAGCGAGTCCTAATCAAATACAAGGAATAACTCACATGGTACCAAAGACCAATATCCGAGGATCAATCAATGGTAATCAACAACCAAAGGTTGGATTACTCTAATTGATGATCTAACGCACAACCTGTATTATTTCAATTATAAAGATAAAACAATATAATGCAGAAATTGAAATAACACAGACACCAGAAATTTTGTTAACAAGGAAACCGCAAATGCAGAAAAACCTCGGGACCTAGTCCAGATTGAACACACACTATATTAAGCCGCTACAGACACTAGCCTACTCCAAACTAACTTCGGTCTGGACTGTAGTTGAACCCCAATCAATCTCACACTGATCCAAGGTACAGTTATGCTTCTACGCCTCTGATCCCAGCAGGATACTGCGCACTTGATTCCCTTAGCTGATCTCACCCACAATTAAAAGTTGTTACGAACCAAAGTAGAAGACTTTAATAAACAAATCTGTATCACACAGAAAATTATGCGATAATAGATAAATCCGTCTCCCACGAATATACCTACGAATTTTGTTCCGTATTTTGATAAATCAAGGTGAACAGGAACCAATCAATAATACCAGACTTATATTCCCGAAGAACAGCTCAGTATTATCAATCACCTCACAATAATCTTAATCGACGCAGTGAAAAAAGATATTGTGGAATCACAAATGATGAGACAAAGTTTGTTTGTGATTACTTTTTATCTTTCCTATCGGAGATAGAAATCTCAAGCCAATTATTACAATTGTACTCGTATGATAGAAACAACAAGATCAGATCACACAACTACGATAAAAGTAGTATCGGTCTGGCTTCACAATCCAAATGAAGTCTTTAAGTCGTTAACCTGGTTTAGAAGAAGAAACCAAAGGTTAAAGGAGAATCGACTCTAGCTTAGCACAACTAGTATCACACAGAATGTGTGGGGATTAGGTTTCCCAGTTGCTAGAGTTCTCCCTTATATACACTTTCAAATCAGGGGTTGCAATCAATGTTAGCTTAGTAACAAAGCATTCAATATTCACCGTTAGATGAAAACCTGATTAGATTCAAGCTAATATTTCTCAACCGTTAGATCGAAAGCTTAGCTTGTCACACACAAATGAAATGTCCAATTTTGGTTTTATGAACCGTACCCAAACATTAACATTTGTTGGTTCAACAAGTCAACCAAATGGTTAGCCATATGATTACTCTCATATCAACCTTATTCATCTTCACCATAACTAGTTCAAATGACTCAAATGAACTAGTTAGAGAGTTGTTCAATTACAAGGAAATCTTATGTAACTACACAAGAAACAACTGAAGCAAAATCGGTTTGATTCACTCGAACCGGTTCATGAACTTTATATCCACGGCTTGCAAAAGCATTCCTTAGTTTATTTAAACATTAGTTCAAGAACAACCGACTTTAGATATAACCTGCTCAAGTTCGCGGACTGGGTTCGTGGACTTAATCTCATGGAAGGAGTACACAAACTCCAGCAGAAAATCTCGGGCCGAGAAGTTCCGCAAGTTCGCGGAATGAGTTCACTTCCAACTTCACTTGATCAACAAAGTTAGCAAACTTTGGTGCAAGGAATAAGACTTATGCATATATGTGTTTCCACAATAATGCTTATATCCACCAATGGTTATGTAATCTAAACTCTCATTTCAATCATTTAAAATATTCTCAGAGAACGTTATATAGTTGTTATTCACAGACCATTTTTCGTCAGAGAAATTTTCAAAGTGATTGAAACATAACATGACTTTCGTTACTTGGTAAATATGAATTCGGCTAAAGCGAAAGCTTACCAACACACATTTCGAGAAATAGATAGGCGAGATAAACTCGCCTCGAAAGAGAAAATGTGTATAATGAAAGTCTATATATGAAAACGACTTTTGTCTCAAGAGTAGGATATATAGTAAATAGACTTTTGAGTGACAGATAAGTTCAAGTATCCACATACCTTTTAGTCGATGAAGATCCACCAGTTCCTTGAGTAGTCCTTCGTCTAGTATGATGATTTCCATGGAGTATTGAGCTCAACTACACTTTCTATCCTAATCCAAGACCTTAGCTCTAATAGGCTATTAATCAAGACTTATAGTTTTGATCATTAATATTGACAAACATGCTTGAGATAGCAAAGCATGCGAGTTCGACCGAGCAATGCTCTAACAATCTTCCCCTTTGTCAATTTTAGTGGCAAAACTATTAATACATATGGAATACAAAAAATAAATAAATTAACTTTTGTAGCTCCTATTCCACATGCCTAATATTCAACATTACTCGAAATTTTCGTCACTTCCAAGTACTCCAATGATCCCAAAGGTTGTAAGTTTAGCATCATCGTTGTTGAAAATCCGTAGCTATAACAACAAGAAAACAATAGTTCTCAATCATTGTTATACATTGTCATAATATCATTATACAGTGTCAAAGCTCAATTGTATCACAACTTCAACAACAATGCTATGGTGATATGTATCACTCCCCCTTAGTCAATACTCCATCTCACATGGAAACCACCCCCCCTTACATAATGATCCGAAAACCATATGTATTTGTAGTGTGAACTACATATTAATTCTCCCCCTTTTTGTCAATAAAATTGGCAAAGGTACAAGAACGGGAACCTAATGAAATTTATGAAAGAGACATTTCATGACCAAAAGAAAGAACACACATCATCTTATTTAGATGCAATCATAAAGCCGAAGCTAAATGCATTCATCAAGGAGTTTAAAGATACAAGATTACACCTATAATATTCCACAGCCGCACTCCCCACAAAGATTTGGAAATTAAGTGCAAGTTCAAAAGAACTCTCCCCCAATAAATGCCATTCCCGAAAGAACAACAAGAGCGACCTTAATTTCGAAAGAAAAGAAGGATTTCTTTGGACATAACAAATCACATACAAGTATGAATTTGAATCCTAAAAACTCAATTAAATTAACCACAAGAGAATCCCTGATTAATTTAATCGACAAATGCTCAACATAAGTGAACTTATGGAGACTCAAAAATATACAATTAGATTAATCACAAGAGAAACCATAATTAATCTAATCGAAATACACAACCAAACTAATCACAAAAGTAATCAATTTAATTGGTCATGCTCATCATATGAAAACTTACGGAGCAACAACTAAATAACCAAGCAAGATGATTAATTTAGTTGAAAATGCTCGACATAAAGTACCTTGCGGAACAACAACAAAGCTAATCATAAGAATAATCAACTTGGTCGTTTTAGTGCTCAACATAAGACACTTTACGGAGCCTCACAGTAATACATAAAATATGGACCAGGGAAGATCAATACTGTGGAATACACAAGGATTCATTCTATTTTCCATCACTATTCGCATAACGACATTCAATAGACATAATCCTTGCAAATAAAAGTTTTTCACCTATCTTCCATCAATAATAGACATAATAGGCTTAACTTTTGTATTTGTCAAAAGTCCATTCATTCTTTTATCAATACATGCATATCGACTTACGAAAGACTTTACTTTTGACAAGGTATGGGACAATCACAGTTCACGGACGCAAACACACATATCCCATAAAAATATTGCAATATATCAAACCATAAAGATTAATACTACAAAAATCATCTTCCAAACAAGTTTAGAATTTAAACCAATAAATCTAAAAACATGAAGATGAAACCGTTGGACATAACAATGTGAAATCACAATAATGGATATTCCAAACTCTAGTAATCCTTCAAAAATAAGAATAAATTCTCATAAGAAGTTTCCTAGGCAACAAGACAAACTCGTAATGCACATATAAGATGATTTGTCCTTAGAGGGTAGAATCAATCTTTTCCGCCCGGATTTACACCAAGAATATCTACCAAAGGCGTATAAAAATATTTTCTTAACAAAGAAGAACATACAAAGTCATTAACGACCATGCACCATAGTTCACATAAAATGATTGTGAACATTCAAGAATCCCATAGTAATGCGCGTTACTGCCCATTCTGGAACTTCCTTCTTTGTGATTCACCAACAACATTCTTTTAAAGGCTACAATGAGCTTATAAGAGTAGTATTCCAAGAATACAAGTTCCCAAGTCCAAGAGAAGTGGAACAAGTGCAACGAAACAGAGCAAAACACTCAAAAACAAGATACAGGACAAGTACCAATCTTAACTCATCCAAATTAAGAAATTCTCATCTCCAATTTGAATATAAATCAAAGAGTAAGATAATGCAAAAAGAATTAGGTCATTCCGAGTTTGGACGAAGAAATTACGGCCAAAACAAGTTTACCGAATATCGACGTCTACAGGCAAGTATGCATACGGGTTTGCAAACGAATTTTGATGACTTGGAGCAGTTTGCAAACTGGGTATGCGAACTTAAACCCCTGGATTTTGATTTTAAATGATGGTATGCATACTTGGTATGTGTACCATGAAGTCCAAACATCCCGAACTATTATTTTCAAACTTAAACATTTAAGAACCTTAAACACATATCAAGTTAGGTAGAAAAGAACGATAAGAAAGGTATGTGAATCATTATAAGTTCTCTAAGCAAATAAAAGCACAAATATTGCTCAAGTTTATAGACATACCTTTTTATATGAATTCAGTTGAATTCTACAACCTTACCAAACATAATTTGTGCGCCCCAATTTTCGTGCTTCCCTCACCGTATACATAACAAGGCATTCCTTGGTGAGAATACACTTACAACACACTCAAGTTGTGTTGAGGTGAACAATGTCTTGCTAACCACAAGTGACTTTTGGATTATCATGAAAGAGATCGCTTTTAGAACCTTTCACATCCAAATCCATCTTCCCAAAGAACTCTTTAAGTTCCAACATCATGGATACTGCTTTCTCCATAGTCATGGAACTTTCTGGGAGATCATTCCTTTTCACACTCAAAACATCATTGACTTTCTTTGGTATCCACTTTTGAGTGCGTTTAGGAACGACCGAAACCCTCTTCCCATTACTCTTTCAAGATTTTTCGGAAGAGAATCGGATTGACTATTCTTTTGCAAGTTAGTCTTTCTCCAATTGGGAGCATAAAATCTTGTCTTCGTATTTACGAAGTATCCTTTTGATAACCATTACGATTGTGAAAAGGATTCGTATGACGTTTATAGGCAAATCTAGGCTTATCACAGAACTGATTCCTTAGCCTAAAGGTTGGACAGTTACAACCTGTAACGTTAAGAGGATTTGTCTTAACGTATGATCTTGGTTTCACAACTTCTTTTGATGCCCAAACAAGAACACCATGAAGTTTCTCATTCCTTATACGGAAACGACATCTCCTTTCCAGGTAGCCTTTATTTCCGCAATAGTGGCAAACATAAGGAATGTTCTTACCTCGATCTGTATGTGCTGACTTTGGAGGTTGATATACTTTGCTCTTTCGAACCTTAACTACCGGTGAAGGTATTTCACTTTTGCCATCAGTGGAAACCTTTTGTCGAGAAGAATCACTAGACTTGACAAATTTCACTTCTTTGCTAATACTTGGAGCATCTATTCCCTTATAGCCCAATCCTCGTGTATCACGATGAGTTTTACTTGCTGCTAGCATAGTGGTTAATTTGCTTGAACTATTATTGAAATTTTTCAAGTCATCTTCCAACATCTTGATTTTATCAAGAGCAACATCTAAATCAGCCTCAAGGCGTTTTTCTCGAGCGAGACAAGCACTTTCTCTGTCATCAAAACTAATTTGTTGAGAGTTAAACCTTGCTTCAGATTCTGAAAGTTTCTCTTCCAACAAAAACTACTTTTGATAAAGATTATCACATTCAAGTGACTTCATACGTAGGTTTTCCTCATAATCCTTGAGGATCGATTCGCAAGAACGATTCGAAAAATAAACACCTGCATAACATCTTCTCAATTTTTTGTTTTTTCGACAGAGAGGAGTCAGAAGAGGTGAGACATGAGAAGTTATAATCTTCTTCATATTCCACGAATCCAAAAACTTAACATACTCTGAGACTTCCTCATCAACATCTCTATCAATATCTGAATCACCTTCATCAGAAAGTTCATCCAACTATTCTTCTAGGAGAGTTTCCCAATCAACAGTTTTTACATCAAGAGAATGTTAAGATATTGACTTAGATGTGACAGTTCTCTCAGGTGAATCCAAGCTTGTAGAATCATCTGGTAATTTCTGAGCTGGTACGTTATTAAAGAGATACTCGTCCATAATCAGATCGCTACAAACACAGACTTATAAGGTCTTTAACGTGTTTTGCAGCTCTGATACCAATTGAAAAAGCGGGGGTCTAACAACACCACCCAATATTTCGCTTAGCAATCTGTATGGACTAACTCCGAAATACTTTCTAGAGAATCAAATAGACAGTCAGACTCAATCTAGGTAAAAGTATCTCAAGGAGTTAATATATCTCTCTTGATTTGATTTACTCAAGCTAATAAATATCAGCGAGTCCTAATCAAGTATAAAGAATAACTCGGATGGTACCAAAGACCAATATCCGAGGATCAATCAATGACAATCAACAACCAAAGGTTGGATTACTCTAATTGATGATCTAACGCACAACCTGTATTATTTCAAATATAAAGATAAAACAATATAATGCGGAAATTGAAATAACACATACACCAGAAATTTTGTTAACGAGGAAACCGCAATTGCAGAAAACCCCCGGGACCTAGTCCATATTGAACACACACTGTATTAAGCCGCTACAAGACACTAGCCTACTCCAAACTAACTTTGGTCTGGACTGTAGTTGAACCCCAATCAATCTCACACTGATCCAAGGTACAGTTTTCTCCTACGCCTCTGATCCCAGCAAGATACTTCGCACTTGATTCCCTTAGCTGATCTCACCCGCAACTAAGAGTTGCTACGACCCAAAGTCGAAGACTTTAATAAACAAATCTGTATCACACTGAAAAGTCTACGATAATAGATAAATCCGTATCCCACGAATATACCTACGAGTTTTTTTCTGTATTTTGATAAATCAAGGTGAACATGAACCAATCAATAATACCAGACTTATATTCCCGAAGTACAGCTCAGTATTATCAATCACCTCACAATAATCTTAATCGACGCAGTGAAAAAAGATATTGTGGAATCACAAACGATGAGACGAAGTTTTTTTGTGATTACTTTTTATCTTGCCTATCCGAGATATAAATCTCAAGCCAATTATTACAATTGTACTCGTATGATAGAAACAGCAAGATCAGATCACACAACTAAGATAAAAGTAGTATCAGTCTGGCTTCACAATCTCGATGAAGTCTTTAAGTCGTTAACCTGGTTTAGAAGAAGAAACCAAAGGTTAAAGGAGAATCGACTCTAGCTTAGCACAACTAGTATCACACAGAATGTGTGGGGATTAGGTTTCCCAGTTGCTAGAGTTCTCCCTTATATACAATTTCAAATCAGGGTTTGCAATCAATGTTAGCTTAGTAACAAAGCATTCAATATTCACCGTTAGATGAAAACCTGATTAGATTCAAGCTAATATTTCTCAACCGTTAGATCGAAAACTTAGCTTGTCACACACAAAAGAAATTTCCAATTTTGGGTTTATGAACCTGTAGATGGTAGATTTTCGACAAAGGGTAAAATTATAAAAGTATACTCCGGATCCGGCAATCGGATGAGTATTGAGGCTCATGTCTCTCAATAAAACATGAAAGCTCATGCCATAAAACCTCTGATCGAGAAAGTCTCTCAGGGAAGGTGTAGATGTGTAGTCTCCCGGCTGAGGCCACGACACATCTCATGAATACTGAGCAATTTCAGTAATTACTCCGGATCCGGCAATCAGATGAGTATTGAGACTCATGTCTCTCATTAAAGCATGAAAGCTCATGTCACAAATCTCTGACTGAGAAGGCTGTCTGTCATAGTACATGTAGAGTTGAGGCCACGACACATCTCATGAATACTGAGCAATTTCAGTAATTACTCTGGATCCGGCAATCGGATGAGTATCGAGACTCATGTCTCTATGCATGAAAGCTCATGCCACCTCTGATGGGGAAAGTCTCTCAGAGAAGATGAAGATGTGTAGTCTCTCAGCCGAGGCCACGACACATCTCATACTGTATAGAATCGAAAGATTGGGCGGCTCCTAGACAGCATGTCTGCTAGTATAGAGCGACAACGTCTTCGGGATGTAACCAGATTTTCCCCGACTATGCAAGAGGAATATGACACTCCAGCAAGTTCATATTGCTCAACCCTCATATAATTAATGATCCTAGACAGGAAGCCCTTCTAGTATAGAGCCAGCAATTAATTATCTTAAATCGTCTGAATATCCAACAATATTCTACGAGCCATCGCCTGAATATCCAACAATATTCTACGAGTCGTCAATCAATCGCCTGAATATCCAGCAATATTCTAAGATTCCTCGTTATATTTCGTTACTTCAATCTGTGGTTCTTCCCAGCAGAATTCCACAGGTTACTAATAAATATTCAACGAAACAGATATCTGAGCATCGAATAAGCCCTGACAAAAATGGTGCAAGTGTAATTAGCGGATAACGCACATACCAACATTTTGAATGCACGAACGAGCATTTCAAAAATACGAACGAACGAAGAACCTATGCAAAATAGAAAGGGAAAATAATAATAATAAAATATTAAGCAAAAGCGCCAGGGGACTAGGCTCACCAGCCGGCCAGTCATGCCATGACTAGTCCCCCGCCCAATTTTATATTTTATCATATTTTTACCATCTTCACGATCTCATCAAAATCCTCTTGTTTGAGCAAATTTCCTTTATTTCAAAGAAATTATCTAAATCACATGATTTTATCAAAATTATAAAATTAGGGAAAGGTGTCGCGGGAACGAGCACCAGCCGACCATGTCTTGGTCGTGGCCGGTCCCACACCTCACGTCCCATTATTTTATTATTCCTTCTCAAATTATGAAAATTCCTTAATTTTATGAATTTTCCCTAAAATCATGAAAATTACCTAATTTCATGTATTTTTATCTAAATCACATGATTTTATCAAAAATAATAAAATTAGGGAAAGGTGTCGCGGGACCGAGCACCATCCGGCCATGTCTTGGTCGTGGCCGGTCCCACACCTCACGTCCCATTATTTTATTATTCCTTCTCAAATTATGAAAATTCCTTAATTTTATGAATTTTCCCTAAAATCATGAAAATTACATAATTTCATGTATTTTTATCTAAATCACATGATTTTATCAAAAATAATAAAATTAGGGAAAGGTGTCGCGAGACCGAGCACCAGCCGGCCATGTCTTGGCCGTGGCCGGTCCCACACCTCCCATTATTTCATTATTCCTTCTCAAATTATGAATATTCCTTGATTTTATGAATTTTCCCTAAAATTACCTAATTTCATGTATTTTCTCTAAAATCATGGAAAATATTAAAAAAATTAGGAAAACTTGTGGGACCGGGATCTAGCCGGCCGGCCATGCCCTAGCCGGTCCCACACGCCCATTATTTTATTATTATTTGGTGTTTTGTTTCCTGATTTCATGTAAACTCCATGATTTCAACAAAATATCTTGGTTTTCAACAAATCCCTTTGATTTTATGAAAATTATCTAAAATCATCAAAATTACATAAAATTGGGAAGAGTGCCTTGGGACCCGCGCCCATTGGCCGACCGGCCATGCCACGGCCATTTCCGGTCCCACACTCTTATTCCCTATTTTATATTTTAATTTATGTCTCTCATCTCATGGAAGTTCCCTAATTTCGCCAAACTCTCTAGTTTCATGGAATTTCCCTTAAATCAGAGAAAAATACATAAAATCACATAAAACTGAGAAAAGCATGTGGGACCGCGTGTCAGCCGGCCGACCATGCCCTAGCCGTGGCCGGTCCCACAACTTGTGATTCCTTTTTTATTTATTATTTTCATCATTTCATGTATTTTTCCCAGTTTCAGCAAAACCATGGATTTTTCATATTTTCTTCAAATGTTGCTCAAACGTGCACCAGAAAATATAAAAATTCTCAGGACTGACGCACAGACATCATGGTGACACGGGCACATCCCCTTGACCGACCAAGGGTGACCCTGAGGCTTGCAAACAGATGGTCCCGCATGTTTTAATGATTTTAACCTAATTTTCTCAGTTTCTCATATTAGGTTCGAACTCTTTCCAAACAATTGGAAGTTCACTCAAACGACCATCTACTTGTCCCACGACCACCAAGAGCCGATCTCATGACCTCTTGGTCGGTCCCTCATATTTTCTACATCAGGTTTTATGATTTGTCGCTCACACGAGCATTATTTCAGTAAATGATTAAATCAACATTTGATCATTCTTTCACCAACTGGTCCTCAAGAGACTTTGGTATTTTTGCTCATTCGAGCATTTGGGCGTTATATGGTGAACCTGTCATCCCATGTAGCCGGTCCTATGTGATTTGCAGTAAATCATCATCTCGGTAAAATTAGGGTTTTGAATCCAGAATTGTGCAGAAACGTGATTTTGAGCAGATTCGAACACTCTGATAATTTTATGTTGATTCCATGATTAACATTCGTATTTATTTTGCTCGACTCAGCAGTCAGTAACTTAAATTAATATTTTATTTGGTCCAGCTACCAACAATTCATCAAAAAAATAATATTTGTTCGAACCGACAATATTTATTCAATTAGCAATATTCGCTCAGACTTGTAGTTGCAGGAAATCCCACACTACACCCCTCATATGATTTCATTATTAATCAACTCATTTTAGGTTTATACTCTTAATTTTATTGATCAATCTTAGAACATTCTTACAAGAAAAAATAAAGAAATTAAGAATGATCTCTGCTCTAGACTTTCTCTCTCCTATTTACTTGTTTCTTACTCAAACAACATCTCTCCCCTCTCTTTACAACTTGAATAACTATTTATAGGGAAATACATAGTGGGTGACAGCTAATCTATCCTTTATTTTCGGGTATGATTTGCGACATTCTCGCAACCTTACAAATATTAATTTCGTAAGCTCTCTAATTTTCGCAGGACTATCACATCTTTCTCGTGATCTTAGGTGACGTCATTTATTATATTCTTCCTGAAATTTTTCTGCGACGCTATTGTATTGTGTTGTTGATAATTTCGCTGAAATATTTTCGTTGCGAGATTCTGATCCTACATCTTGCCTCTTCTCATATCTTTTCTGCGAAGTAGAGAATGATGTGAGAAATGTTGTAGTTGTTCTCCTCTTCATATTCTGCATTTATCACACGTATTCTTTCTTCCATTTATTTCTCGACACGTCTTTTGTAACCGTTGCTTTTTAACCGCTTATATATTTACGTATTAATCGTGTTTATTTTCTCGAGGAGAAATTCCCTCTATATATATATATTCCTTCTCACTCTCTTTTTCTTTCTTTTTATTTTCTCTGCAACTTCATCGTTCTTCTGCAAATTCCATTATTGCAACTTTTCTTCTTTCTTCTTCAATCTTTTTAAGTTCTTCTTCATCTTCATACTATTTCTTCTGCCGATCTTCATAGTTCGTCATTTTCTTCGAAACAATCTCCCTGCTATTGTCTTCCATGGATTCATCAAGGTTAGTTTTATTTTTTCTTCTTTTATGAGTTTTGCTGAAATTGATCTTGTTTATTGCCTTATTTATGTGATTCCCATACTCTTGTTGTTTCAGCAAAAGCGCATCCAACACTAGATTTACAGTTCAGAACCCTAACATTCCCAAATCGCAGCATAAGATTGTTGCGCATAAAAGAAAGTCTGCGAATGAGAAGGTAGTAAGAAACACTATCCTTTTATAATAACAATATTGTTGCCTCTGTTTCTTATCTGGATTGTAATTCGCAGGGTGATAAAGATGTTAATAAACCTCTCAAGAAATCTCGCCACCTTAAAACTGTTCCAACTTCTGTTCCCTTTCACTTACTCATCTCTTCTAAATCTCCTGCGACATCTTCACAAGATAAACCTTTATCTCCAATTCGCAAAAAAGCTGCCTCAGACTTCATTTCTTCAGCTGATCTTTCAATGATCGAAACTCCCCTTGTTGATCCTGTTGTGAATGAAACCTCTTCTCTTCCCATTGAGAATGTTTCTCAACCTTCTATCTCTGCCAGTTCTCTACCTAAGTCTCTTCCTCTTTCGAAAGAAACCGTGGAAGGGATAGATATTGCCTTCAAAGTTTTATCTGAAGTTCTGGATGATGTCAAGAAGTCTTCTATTGATCCTATCAAGTCTAATGTTTGCGAAATTCTGAGCAAGCATTTGGGTTCAGACAGAGCTTCTTCGCAGACAACTTTGGAAAAATAATGTAATGTTCTTCGTCTCGAAAATCAGAAGCTTCAGAATGGTTTGCTGGATCGTGACAATCTTCGCAAGAAGAATGATGAATTGAGAGGTATGATTTTCTTATATGTGTCTTTAATTTGCTTTTTTAATGGTTTTATCCTTCCCATATTTAATTATCCTTGAAATCCCTCTTTCGCATGTTAAGCTTTAAACCAGAAACGAATAATGGAGAGATATCAGTTTGAATATGCTGTTGAAGAAGCCCGTGTTGATAACGAAATCTTGATGGATCAATATAACCAATTAGATAACCTCTATTCATATTCTCTTGATCATATAAATAATCTTACCAATGAAAATACCCAATTAGTTCAAAGACAAGATTTATCAAGTAATGAAGTATCTCGTCTTTCTTATAATTAACTAAAGTTAATTTAGGGATGAAAACTTTATCATATGAGAATAAAACCTTATCCCAAGAGAAGAGAGCTTATTTAAACAAGATGGCGATAATTTCGCAACAACTTAGTATCTTCAAAAAGTATGTTATGACCAAGAGAAATCTCTTCGCTCTTTGAGAAATTAACTTAAAGAAATAACAGAGTCATCTATCGCTGAAAGAGATACACTCATTCAAGGTAGAATAGCTTTTAGTGTAAAGGCGAATCAGCTTAAAGAACAATGTTCCAAATTAGAAGAATCTTATTCTTCTCTTGCGAAGAAAAATGTCGTTCTTATTTCTAAAGAGAAAAATCTTCAGTCTCGACTTAAAGGTTTAGTTGGAGATAAATTTGATGAAGCAATGGACCGTTGGGAGAATAGTTGTCTGTCCTTAATTCAACACCTTATTTCGTAAAAGGAAGGTAGTCATAATAGTTTGACTGCCTTAATTATCTTTTCTTTGTCATATCTTTCTGAATTCTTTATCTTAATGAAATTTTGTATTCTATCTTTCGCAGAGTCTGAGAAGAATCTTCATTCTTCCATTTATGTTTTGGAGGCTAAATATGCCAAAATTCGCAAAGAAAATGCATTGCTCGTCTCTGCCCTTACTGGTTCTCGCGACCGAGCAGAAAGAAGACTTGATTATCTTGCTTATTTTAAGGATATTCAAGATAGGAATCACCAGAGAGCACTTCTTCGCCAAGTTCATCTCCGGGCTGAAGTCCTTGTAAATGACATTTTATTGTCCAAATCTCTTCTTCCTACATCAATTGATCCTTTAGAAGTAGATGATGATGAAGTTCCTCGTCCTGCTGATAGTGATTATGATTACGAAAGCTGTGTAGAGGATAATTTCTTGGAAGATGAAGAAGAGATTCCTTCTAAAGAAGCATCTGCTGATGTTAATCAAAATGAGAAAAAAATTTCTCCTGAAGAAGTAATTTCTGGCGATAATCAAGATACTAGTCAAGGCGAAGATCAAAACCGAAATGAAGGAGAGGCTTGCGAGAATATTGGCGAAGAATTTTTGTTATCTCCTGCTACTGAAATTAATACTGAAACTTGAGCTTCTTATCTAGCTTTGTCTTCTTGAACTGTTTTATTTTTATCACTTTTGCGAGTTACATTTTTCAACCAACTTTGGAGTCAACTTTTCCTTTTAATATTTTGTTGATGAGAAAGATAATGCTTCTTGTGTATTGATTCCCATACTTGCCTCTCATTATCTTTCTTGCAAAAAATACTGTTACGAATACTTATAAATATTTTTTTTTATCATATGGTCTTATTTTGCCTTCCTAATTAAAGGTCTTATTATGCCACCTCTTGTTATTGCGACAAAATCGCAGGACGTCCTTGCACTTTCATGCAAAAACCCATTGACTTTGGCTTAACTTTTTCTTTTGTATTATGGCCTCTTCAAGAATGTTGCGACAATATGACAGGCCTAATATTCTTGCGAAAATAAAGCCCCATGACATTGCCGTCTTGCGACGAAATCGCAGGACGTCTTCGCACTTTCATGCGAAAACCCATTGATCTCGTCTTATCTTTTTCTTTTGTATTATTGCCTCTTAAGGATTGTTGTACAAATATGACAAGCCTCAATACCCTTGCGAGTAAAAAGCCTCATGACATTTGCGTCTTAAGACACTTATCAGCTCCCTAATGGAGGGTGCCTCCCTTATCTCCCCACTGGTTTCCCCTTCAAGGAGGCGTACTTCTACCATACAAGGTTAGCTCCTCCCATCCAATCTTAACAACAACCAGTTGTTTTCGCAGCCTCTTATCCCTTTTACCTATAGGGCTTATGGTTACGAGACTGGACCCTAAGTGGGTTTTTCTTCAGGCCGAGTGCAGTATAAGCCAAGACTTGTCAAGAATGGCAAGGTACGCTTCAAACGTCCCTGGCACTCTTGACTCAACCGTGTACCTCGGCGCCTTGATCAGATCTGCACTCCTTGGGAGAGTCCTTATTACCTTAGTCGCCCAACCCAAGTCATAAGCTTAAGCTAAGAATCCAAGGCGCCTCTCCCGGATGGGATTTATTAACCCCAAATCTCCATGACTCAGGTTCCGGTGGCGGTGTAGCCTTTCCCTGAGCCATGCAACAGGTACCCCCTAATATGACGTACTTTAGGTCTTACATTTGCCTCTTGCGAAATTTTATTCGCGAACTAGGGTGTACGCCATAAAGGTTCGCCCCTTTCTTTTATGTCATTGTTCTGTGATTATCTCTGCGAAAATTTCGCACATCATGATCTTGTTTTGATATGAATAATCTCGCATTTATTCTTTTAGAATCCATAACTTCTCAAAGCTTCTTACGGATAATATCTTTTTAAGTACAATCTGTTCCATGGTCTGTCAAGTCTATGACCAACATCTCTACCTTCTGGATCCATTAATTTATAAGCTCCTATTCCAACTATCTTCTTAATGATGTAAGGTCCATCCCATTTTTTCGCTAATTTTCCACCATTTTCTCGCTGATATATTGGTGTTTCTCGCAGAACTAAATCTCATGGTTGGAATTCGCGTACCTTGACACGTTTATTATATTCTCGGGCTAATCTTCGCTGGTAATTCTCCATATGTTGTAAAGCTATTTCTCTTTTTTCTTCTAATTCATCAAGTTTATTTAAAATCAAGCCCGCACTAAGATTTTTCTCCCAAGCTTCTCTTTTTGTTGTCTGAATAACAACTTCTGTTGATAACACCGCTTCAACTCCGTATGTTAAACAAAAAGGTGATATTCCAGTAGCTTCTCTTCTAGTTGTATTATAAGCCCATACTGCATTATGTACTTGTTCGCACCATGCTCTGTGATGTCCTTCCAATTTCTTCTTTAATATATTTGCATTTTTTTTGTTTGTTGATTCTACTTTCCCATTAGCTTGTGGATACAAAGGAGTAGACTTTCCACATTTTATCTTGAATGCATTAAGTAGCATTTCTATATTCTATCCTTCAAATTGTTTCCCATTATCAGATAACAACTGTGTAGGAATTCCGAATCTGCAAATGATATTTTTGAATATGAATGTAAAGATATCTTTGTCGCGAATATGCTGTACTGCCTTCACTTCTGTCCATTTTGTGAAATAATCTGTTGCGACTATTAAGTATCTTCTTTTTCCAGATCCTGGTAAAAATGGCCCACAATATCTAAGCTCCACTTTCCAAAAGGCCGCACACTGGTTGAAGATGACTATGGTGCTCCAGGTGCATGTATTTTCTTTCCATCTCGTTGAAAATCTTCGCAACGTCTTGATATTTTTTTGCATCTTCATGCATATATGGCCAGTAATAACCTTGCATTTTTTCTCTATGTGCCAAAGATCTTCCTCCACTATGATTGCCAGCATCCCCACTATGTAACATTTTTAGCACCTTTTCTCCTTCCTCTCGTGTCAAACATCTGAGTGATGGTCCATTAAAGGATTTTCGGTATAGCAACCCATCTCTTAATTCATAATTCGTTGCACGGCTTTTTAACTTGTGTGTTTCCAATCTATTTCTTGGTGTTTCTCCTTTCGCCAAATATGCATGAAGTTACATTCTCCAATCTGCGATATTGTTCATTTGTTCTTCTTCTTCATTGTCTATTATCATCACGTCCACGTCTTCTTCTTCTTTATTGATTGATGGTGACATAAGTGTTTGTATTTTTATGCATCTCGCAGTTGGATCTGTCATCATGCTTGAGATGAAAGTAAAAGCGTCTGCGAGTCTGTTATCCTTTCTTGAAATGTTCCTCCATTTTATTTTTGGGATGTTCGCTGACAATTCTTCAACCAGCTTCTTGTATTTCTTCAAGGATGGTTCATTTGTAGTATACCTTCCCTTTATTTGGCGAATAACTAGCTGCGAATCACTAGTGATCCTGGCATTTTCTAGTTTCATTTCTATTGCGAATTTTAAGGCATGTATCACAGCTTCATATTATGTTTCATTATTAGTGGATGCAAATTCCAATCTGAATGAAAAAGCCATTTTTATTCCTTCTGGCGAAATTAAAACAATTCCAACTCCATTTCCTTCTCCATTTGATGATCCATCTACCAATATCTCCCATCTATTTGGTTCTGTTAATAAATATTTTGGATCTCCATGTTCTTCTTCTACATCCATCATTTCTTCTACTGCTTCATCTTCTTCTAAAGGAAATTCTGCCGAGAAATCTGCAACAACTTGTGATTTTGGTGAAGACAAAATTTCATATTTAATATCAAAGTGGCCTACTTGTGCATTCCATCTCTCCACTCTTCCTGATCTTTTAGAATTCTTCATCACTGATTCAATTGGTACTTTTGTTAATACCTTTATCTTGTGTGCTTGAAATTATATGCGGAGCTTAAATGATGCATAAACTAATGCTAAGATTAACTTTTTAATCTTTGAGTAATTCTTCTCGGCAGTATTAAAAGTTTTGCTAATGTAATAAATGGGTTTCTCCACTCTTGCGTCTACTCGCAATAACACAGCACTTAATGCATGCGACGTCGTCGCAAGATAGATCAATAATTCTTCTCCTCATTCTGCTTTTTGTAAAATAGTTGTATTCATAAGATGTTCTTTGATTCCTTGAAAAGCTTTTTCACATTCATCAGTCCATTAAAATTTCGCACCCTTCTTGAGTATATCGAAAAAATATTTGCATTTGTCTGATGATCGTGAAATGAATCTCCTCAGCGAAGCTAGAAGCCCATTCAACTTATGTACATATTTTATTGTTGCTGGTGTTGTCCTGTCACGAACTGCTTGCACTTTTTCTGGATCAACCTGTATTCCTTCCTTTGATACAATGTAGCCTAAAAGTTTTCCCGATGCAACTCCAATAGTACACTTCTCAGGATTCAATTTAATGTTATACTGCCGCATTTGTTCAAAAATCTCCCTCAGGTCTTGTACATGGTCTTTAGCTTCTTTACTCTTTACTAACATGTCATCCACGTATACTTCTAATTTTTTGTGTATCCATTTTGCGAAGACCTTCTCTACCATTCTTTGGTATGTCGCTCCCGCGTTTCGCAAACCAAATGGCATTTTCGTGTAACAATATAAACCTCTAGGGGCAAAGAAAGCAGTATGTTCTTGATCTTCTTCAGCGAGAGGGATTTGGTTATACCCTTTGTACCCATCTAAAGATGATACCCTATCATTTCCCGCTGCGGATTCCACCATTTGAGGAATATCTGGTAACGAAAAACTATCTTTGGGGCCAGGTTTGTTTAAATCAGTGAAATCTATGCAAATTCTGATTCTTTTGTTTTTCTTTGGGACAATGACCATATTCGCTATCCATTCTGGGTATTTAGCTTCTCTTATGATTCCCGCCTCAAGCATTTTCTGTAGTTCTTCTTCTATTTGGGAATGGTAAGTTGTTGCAATTTTTCTTATTCTATGTTTAAATGGTCTCACATTTTTGTTAATCTCTAACTTGTGGCATGCAATTGATGGATCTATTCCCAGTATATCATCCATGCTTCCTGCGAAAACATCTTTATATTCTCGCAACAAGTTAACAGTTCTTTCTTCTTCTTCCATATCCATTTTGGTTCCAATTCTCAATATTAGAGGTTCCTCTATAGTCCCAACGTTTATTTTTTTTGTTTGTTCTGCGGCAGTGTAACTGGGTTTAGGTTCTCCCATTGGTGTTGGTTGTTTTATTGTTTTCATAGGTCCTTCTCCTTCTTCCGAAATTTCGCTGGGTATTCATTTGCCTTCTTTTGCCCTTATGATATATACTCTAAATTCTTCTTCTTTCTTTGCTTCCTTTGCCAACTTTCTGCGAAATTGTTTCTTTTTTGCTTGTCCTTCATAATGCTTTACTTCAATTTGATGACATAATTTCGCATTGTCAACATCTCCTCTGATTTCACCTATTCCATTTGGTGTGGGGAATTTAATATATTGATGCAACGTTGATACCACAACTTTTATCGCATGTATCCATGGCCTTCCTAATAACATATTATATGGCGATTCCATATCCACCACACACAACGTTACATGTGTTTCGATTTCTCCAAGTGGAATTCGTACCACTATTTCTCCTTTAGGTTTTGTTGTGGATTTTCCAAAGCCGTGAACAAAATATGTTGAACTGGACATTTCTTCATCTTTAAATCCCATTCCCCGGAATACGTGATAAAATATTATATCCACTGAACTTCCTGTATCGATTAAAGTTCTGTTCAATATCCATTCTCCTGTGGATTTTGTCGTTGTCTCCTTCTCTTTTCGCGTAATAGGCACTGTGATAACCAACGGAGATGTGTGGTTCAAATTTTCTTTTGGTATTTCTGCCGCCATGAATGTAATTTTTTGCTTTTCCCAATCTTTCAAGGGTGTTGTCTTTTCTACCACCATAACTTTCCTTCCTTCAAAATTTCGTTTATGTATTCTTCCTTTGATGTTTTCATGGAATTCATTAACCATCGTTTTTGTTATCATATTACACTCCAATCTTTTTTCATCTTCATTAATTCTATTCATATTTCTTCTAGCTGATTCACTGATTTATTTAATCACTTTCTTGATTTGAATATTCTCAACAACAATCTTCAACTTTCGATCTTCAATATCCCTGTTTCTAGCGCCATTATGTAGTTGCAGGAAATCCCACACTACACCCCTCATATGATTTCATTATTAATCAACTCATTTTAGGTTTATACTCTTAATTTTATTGATCAATCTTAGAATATTCTTACAAGAAAAGATAAAGAAATTAAGAATGATCTCTGCTCTAGACTTTCTCTCTCTTATTTACTTGTTTCTTACTCAAAAAAGATCTCTCTCCTCTCTTTACAACTTGAACGACTATTTATAGGGAAATACATAGTGGGTGACAGCTAATCTATCCTTTATTTTCGGGTATGATTTGCGACATTCTCGCAACCTGACAAATATTAATTTCGTAAGCTCTCTAATTTTCGCAGGACTATCACATCTTTCTCGTGATCTTAGGTGACGTCATTTATTATATTCTTCCTGAAATTGTTCTGCGACGCTATTGTATTGTGTTGTTGATAATTTCGCTGAAATATTTTCGTTGCGAGATTCTGATCCTACAAGACTAGCAATATTTGCTCAAATCAAAGAATATTGGTTCAACTACCAATATTCAACAATTTAGCAACACAGTTTTGCTCGTCTTAGGTTATAATGATACCTCGTCTCAGCAGACACATTAAATTCATGAGTTTCGAAACATTTGCTAATCATGTTCAACTCAGCGCTACATGGACTCATCGTACCATAAAGTCAGCAACTGACTCCACAATCACGAGATTTCAATCGTGTCACATGGGGGGATATTAACTAGGGTTTTGGTCTGGCGGTCTACGACACGTGTGTTCACCCACGACGAGAATGTGAGAAAGTCATGCAATCAGTTGAAAAATTCAGCAAAGTAGTGGGTGGAAAGTTAACCAAGTCTCCGCACGATGAGTAATTGGTTTTAACACGATTTCCCCATTTCCCACTCTCTGATTCCAGCAATTGTCACACTTCATGGGATCATGGTGTTTTCAACTCCGGCAATATAAAATGTCTATGAATCCTGATTGAAGAGGAGGAGAGGTTTTTCGAACAATCGAACTACATTCGCCAAAACGAGCAATTTCTCATCAAAGTTCATACAGACAATCTTTCGTCTACACGAACTCACAGAAATTACTCTCAATTGAGCAAAATTCAATCATTCAGAGCATTTTCACGCTGAATTCACAACACACCTACAATCTCAGATCACCATTGATCTTACGCATTTCTCAGCTTCTCTCCTACAGATCAACCCATCCTCTCTTGTGACTGAATTGACTCTGGAACGGCCATTGTTCTTAGTTTAGGCCGGGGTCTTACATATTGATCTCTCGAACTTAAATCACTCCCTTCTTGTAGTGCATTTGTGTGAGGTTCAAAATTTTGCTCGGTTCAAGGAGTCTCCACACGGTCGACTCTTCAATTCCGTAAAAACCAGCAGATCGTTTTTTCCCCACTCACAGATTGGCGACCACAGTGGGAGATTAATCTCTCGGTTGCGCTCTCACGATTTCACAAGATGGCTGGTCTTAGGTCTGGGTTAGTTACAGGTTCCAACACAAACGACGCTAATACTAGCAACGACAACAATGACAATCAGAATATCACGGAAACGATTCCGGCCTCCAACACTGACGGTGGTGACATTACTCCTCCTCACGCTGAAGATCATCCCCTGTTCGGTCGACACCCTAAAGAAGTCAGAGGAAATCCACCACCTACCATTGCTGATCTTATCAAAGTGCAGGAGACTCTCGCAAAGAATCAGACTGACATGGCTGCTACACAGAAGGAGCTGTGTAATTATCTCAAAACTCTTACTGATAAGATAACAGAGAAGACTCAAGAAAAGGGAAAAGAGAATGAGAAATCCTCAGACGCTGCTGATCCTGAAGTAATCCCAATCCATACAATGGATGATGATGATGAAACTGGCAAAGTTGCAGATTCGTCAGCAAAGGAACAATCAAATTTCATTACTCGGGAAGACGTGGAGCTCCTTCTGAAGAACCGTGGAAAAGACAAGACATCACATGTCCATTGTCACCAACCTCTTTATCCTGCTGCTACGCAGAGGATTCCCCTTCCAAAAGGTTACATTTTCTCCAACTTTCACTTTATATGACGGAACTGGCAATGCTCGAGAACATGTCTCTCGTTTCCTCGAAGCCTTGGGAGAGCATGAGCATAACCATGTTGTTCACCTCAAGGAGTTTTCAAAATCCTTGAAAGGCAGAGCATACACCTGGTACAACAACATCGCACCGGGGACTATCAACAATTGGGGAGAAATGATCAACGCCTTCTACAGAAAGTACTTTTTCGTGTCAGAGCAAGTCACTCTCTCTGATCTTGGAAGAATGTTCCAGAGGGTCAGTGATAATCCCAATGATTACGTGAAAAGATTCAGAGTCCAGACCCTGGACTGTCATGACCCAAATGTCACAGAGCAGCAGCTGGTAGATTTGTGTATCAACGGCATGCTCCCGGTTTACAGAGCTCTACTGGAGAATATTCGGTTCCAGAATTTCTCAGAGCTTCACGAAGCCGCGAAGAGATCAACAACCACTGCACCTGCCCTGTTAGAAAGAGCAAAGTCCACAAAGACTGAGGAATCACGCGACACTCGAGGAAGCAGATGCCTGATCAACAAGCAGTACAACCTGCAGCCCTCTGCAAACGCTGCTGAAGGGAGAAAGCGCAAGGCAGAATCCCCGAACAAACATACTGCAGCTCCTCCAAAGACACAAAAGAAGGACAAGCCAGAGACACAGGCTCCTGGCCATCACATAGAAGCTCCTGATGATGCACCTGATTTTCCGCTCCCCATTGGAGAAGTGCTCGAATTATTAGACGCCTGGATCCAAGATGGTGCAATCAAATTTCCATATGTCAGGAGAGACCCAACTGAGAAAGACATGGAAAATCCTCGTTACTGCCGATTCCACAGGTTCGTCAATCACCCCACAAGTAGCTGCAAAGTTTTGAAATGCATATTCAGAGAAAAAGTTGAGTCAGGAGAACTTAACCTTGGAGACGAAGGAGTACACAGAGATCTTCTTCCTGTCAGGACTTTCTCCATTTCTGAACAACCTATCAAAGAGGCAGTTCAATCCTTGATCGAAAGTGAATTGCGTTATCTGTCGAAGGCACAAAGGGGAGACATGTTCACAGTACTGAACCACATCGTGTCAATAAGTCCATTCCCAAAAATACTTCTTGAGCCTCCAGCCACAGATCAAGAGATATACGACTGGGGACTTCTTACCACAGTCAATCTCAGAAGAAATGAATTTGGAAGAACGTTGATCAATGCTGACACTTCCATAAACAACATTCCACTGAAAATCATCAGATCCACAGGCATCACTTGACAATAAGTTACTCATGCTCCCATCTCAATCAGATACCTTGAAGGAGCGCTCGGAAATACTTATGGCTACATCACTATCAAAGTGAACATGAGTTCAACCTGGACAGGAACCAAGTTTCACATAATCAGGAAGATCCAGGATATGACATGTCCTTCAGACGAGCGTGGATCCATGCTGAAAAGATGGGTACTTACAAAGCGCCTTTGGTTACACATCTCTCCAACGAAGAAAGTTCTAATCTAGAAGATTTGAAGGACATTCCATCATCAGAATACTTTGAGGAATTTCAAACTTTGACGAGGTTGAAGCAAGAACCTGCAAAAGATGCATAGACATTCATCAAGAGGTTCCGCACTCAGGCAAGTCTCATTGTATGTCTATGTCATTTACCCACATGTTATCCTATCATGGGGACTTAATTATGCTAGCAATTCTACAAGACGTTATGAATGGTAGCTTCACCGCATTAGTATTTTACCAAGTGGTTGAATCTGACGTTTCTCCGGATCAAGCACTGAAAAATTCATTACTGACGTCCAAGCATGGCAAAGAACACTTTGGGCGTTTCTCCTGCAAGTCCATGTGTTCCACAAAATTAGAAAGCTCTGATGTCTGCACAAGTGTCGAATCACACTACTGCAACGAAAGGGATGCTGAATCAACAGAAGATACTCCAGGGCCTAGATGATCAAACCCCTAAGACATTCGATGCTTAAGGAATATATGCCTCAACGCTAAAGCATCTATGGAGCCATCAAATTGTACTCCCAATCAAAGAGTACAACTTCAGCACAAATATCTCAATGATGATGCATTGATTCAACACCATCACGATCAAAGTAAACTACAATTGATAAGTCTTCATTATCCCATGATAAGACTTCTGAAGCAGATATAACATCGTTCATACATGGATGAAACTAACTCCTTCAACATACACTGGGAAACCTGAGGTGATTCCATGAAACTTCATCAACGTGATTTCTCTACATCACAAGCCCCTGCATGATTGAGGAACTTCTTCTCTTTACAAATCACGTCCAGTATGAAAACTGCTGATGTTATCTACCGCAACAACGTCGACTTACTGACAAAGCCAGTCCATGATAAATTTATGCTTTCAGGAGCATTCAAGTTGAACTCTCAGTACACCTTCATCTTAAGGACGCTCAACTCATCAACTAATTCGTGAATGTAAAAGGCTCACTGGATGAAGGAGCAAAGATTATATCTATAATCATGATTCTAGCCTTTTCGGTCTTTGGAGCAACTTCAACCATGGTATCAGCATCAACAATAATCTCTAGAGGAACACAATCCATGATCTCAGCATCGACAAAGATCTCTGGAGTGTAATCATTCATGGTTTCAGCATCAACAACGGTCTCAGGAGTAACATCCTCAGGGCTTCATCAACTAATCATTCTCTGAAGTGTTACATATGAAGCGGACTTCTCTAAGAACCAATGATTCATATCAATATGTGTATACCTAATAACATGCTCACATGAAAGTCTTCCCAAATCTGGCACGACTGGTGGGCATAATCCAGAGTCTTCTACAAGATGTTCTCATCACCTCTACAAATGAGATACAACACACTTCAGGCCATGGGTTTGCAAAAACGTACCAATGGGTCAGGAATGGGACAATGTTTCCTCAACGAAAGATGTTTATCTATGTCTCTTCTACAACATACCAAAAGGGTGCATCAATCGGACATACGAGCTGAAAGATATGGCCTTTACCGTCAGGTGTACGAAAACTGAAAAATTTGTACGGGATTACAAATTACAAATGTGCACGCTTCGGTGGATGACCTCTACAACTCCAAACTGGGTGATTCTTGTCTCATTAGACAACTCAGTCTCTTAGCTTCAAAAGTTGGGTTCAAGCACAAAATTCCGACGTCGTATGAGGTTCCTACAGCTTCCAGAGCGTACAACATGCATGCAGCAATTCTTAGACGGGATTCATAACTTCCACAGTCGATCGGTGTCCACCAGGTCTTTTCGCTAAGTCCTTCATCAAGGTACCTCCAACTTCGAACACCTGGGTCTTTACATCAATTATTCTACTTGGGTCCTCTATCCAAGTCTTGCCAGAAGAAGAGGAAACGAAAAGGAGAGATTTAACAAAATACTGGGGACTGACGATCCACTGATCATGACGATCAGTTTTACAGTCTAATACTCGTGACACCAGACTCTCATGTTCTAATCATTCATCATAAAAGCAATGCTATCACCGGGACATGAAACCATGGTCATTACATCATCCCGTCTCGAGAGCAACCTCAGCTACGGTCTCGTGACCAGGGTTTCAGAAGTGATGTTCTGCGACTGACATAAGCAAGATGGCGCTGCAAGCACCATGCTCATGTATCAATCAAAGGATCCTGATTTCAAAGGAACCAATGACATTAAAAGCCTTCACCAACCATTCAAGACACAAGCGAATGGTCTAAAGACACAACATGAATGTTTTACAACAAGCTCGTCTGAGATGATTTTACACTTCCCTGTACAAACCGACGATCTGGGAGCAATTGGTGATGAATTTGTTGATGGGTCGTACACCATTCTCTTCATATGGATGTCCTCTTCAACATATCCAAAATTCACAGCAATTGAAGAAACGAGCGAAGAGTTGTGGCCAAAACATTGGACCACATGCCAGCTGAAAATTTTCTGAAAGTCTCCTGGAAGTTTACTGTTTCGTCGATTTAGGATCCTAAACATGCTCAAAACCCAAAAAGCTTCTGTTCTAAAATTTGGAAATTTCCTGGGCATGAGGATACATGGGTAGACCGCGAAAATCCAACATCGAACGAAGATTCTACAATAATTTCAATGAAGACCTAATTTCTGAATTTTCTGATGACGAATTATGGCGAAATTCTTCGTTCATCCACATCTGAATCAGGAGCTACACCATCAACACAAAGCCGAACTTCATCTTCAGCCGATAGTCTCATTTGCTGAAGTCGGCGGTGCTTATGCTGATAAGGGACGGCTCACAGATGATCTAAAGACATACAAAGTACCAGCTTTCCAGAGAGTGTAAAGATTCTGAAAAGATTCTGACTGGGAGAGGATTCTTGTGTACTCCTTCAGTCCCCAGTTGAAGCTATTGTGGATCAACCTTCTCTTTGAAAATGTGCTTCAAAACTCGACAGTCGCTTGTGGGATGATTGACGAACCTGTGAAAGTCACATCTTTAATGGAAAAAGGAAAGTCATGTACTTCTTGATCAGGAATTCTTGTGCGTTGGTCAGAGGCTTGTGCATATTGCTTATCCTTCCTTTGTGCTTTTGAAGGAGCTGAGGTATGCTTGCGCGGCGGTTTGGCTTTCCGTTTGCTCCCTTCTGCAACAGCGTTTGTGGAAGGCTGGACGTTTTACTGCTTATTGATCAGACGTCCGCTACCTCGAGTGTCTCGCGGTTCCTGCATTTGTATCTTTTGTTCTTTCTAGTAAAGCGGGCGCAGTAGTTGACGATCTCTTCGAGGCTTCGTGAAGCTCTGAGAAATTCTGGAATCGAAGATTTTCCAGTAGATCTCTGTGAACCGGGAGCATGCCATTGATGCATAAATCTACTAGCTGCTGCTCCGTGACATTTGGATCATGACAATCCAAGGCTTGGACTATGAATCTTTTCACGTAGTCATTGGGGTTTTCACTGACCCTCTGAAACATTCTTCCCAGGTCAGAGAGAGTGACTTGCTCTGCCACAAAGAAGTACTTCCTGTAGAAGGCATTAATCATTTCTCCCTAATTGTTGATAGTCCCTGGTGCGATGTTGTTGTACCAGGTATATGCTTTTCCTTTCAAGGATTTTTAAAACTCCTTGAGACGAACAACATGGTTATGTTCATGCTCTCCCAAGGCTTCTAGGGAACGAGAGACATGTTCTCGAGCATTGCCAGTTCCATCATACAGAGTGGAAGTTGGAGAAATGTAACCTTTCGGAAGGGGAATTCTCTGCGTAGCGGCAAGATAAGGAGGTTGGTGACGACGGACATGTGATGTGTCTTTTCCATGGTTCTCCAGAAGGTGCTCCACGTATTCCCGAGTAATGAAATTTGATGGTTCCTTTGCTGATGAATCTGCAGCTTTGCCAGTTTCATCATCATCCACTGTATGGATTGGGATTACCTCAGGATCAGCAGCATCTGAGGATTTCTCCGTCTCTTTTCCCTTTTCTTGAGTTTTCCCTAACAACTTGTCAGTGAGAGTTTTGAGATAATTACACAGCTCCTTCTGTGTAGCAGCCATGTCAGTCTGATTCTTTGCAAGAGTCTTTTGCTCTTTGATAAGATCAGCAATGGTAGGTGGTGGATTTCCTCTGACTTCTTCAGGGTGTCGACCGAATACGGTATGACCTTCAGCGTGAGGAGGAGTAATGTCACCACCGTCAGTGTTGGAGGCCGGAATCGTTTCCGGGATATTCTGATTGTCGTCGTTGTTGCTAGTGCTAGCGTCGTTTGTATTGTAGCCTGTAACTAACCCAGACCTAAGACCAGCCATCTTGTGAAGATGAGAGATTGCAACCTAGAGATTAATCTTCCACTGTGGTCGCCAATCTGTAGATGGGGAAAAACGATTTGCTGGTTTTTAAGGAATTGAGGAGACGACCGTACGGAGGAGACTCCTCGAACCGAGCGAAATGTTAAACCTCACACAGATGCACCGCTGCAAAGGGGGTGCTTTAGATTCGAGAGATCAATCTGTAGTACTCCGGCCTAAATCAAGACAATGACCGTTCCAGAGTAAATTCGGTCACAAGAGAGGATGGGTTGATTTGTAGGAGGGAAGCTGGGAAATGTGTGGAATCAATGGTAATCAAATATTGTGGGTGTGTGAATTCTGAATATGATAAGCTCTGAATGATTGAAATTTCTCAATTGAGAGTAGTTGCTCAATTGATGAGTTGATGATCTCGTGTTGTCGATGAGACGTGAGATTGATGATACTGTTGATGCTGATCCTTCAATCATGATTCAGAGACTTATTTATATTGCTGGAATTTTAGACACCATGACCCCATGAAGTGTGACAGTTGATGGAATCAAGGAGTGGGGAAGTGGAGATCGTGTTTGAAACCAGTTGCTCAACGTGTGGAGACTTGGTCGATTTTCCACCCACTACCTCGTGAATTCCTTCAACTGATTGCACGACTTTCTCACATTCTATCGTGTGAATACACGTTCCGTAGACCGCAAGACCAAAACCCTAAGTGATATCCCCCCAAAGTGACATGATTGACATCTCGTGGTTTGTTAGTCAATTGATGACTTCGTGGTATGATGGGACGATGAGTCGATGTAGTTGTTGAGTTGAACATGATGTTCTGAAACTCATGAATTGAACATGTCATGAGACAGAGGTATAGTTCTTACGATGAAGTGAGCAAGTATTGCTCATTCGATGGATCGTTGAATATTGATTGTTGAACCAATATTCCTTGGTTTGAGAAAATATTTATCATCTGAGATATTGTTTCTCATGTGATGAATTGTTGAATATTTGATCGTCTGAGCATGTGTTGCTCATCTGATGGATTATTGGCAGCGTACCAAAAATATTAATTAGAATACTGGTCGTTGAACCGAGCATAATTAATAAAATTAATGACCATGAGGTCGTCGTAAAATTATTAAGGTTGGAATCTAGAATGATGATCCTTGGATTCAGAAACCCTAATTTGATCAATTGATGATCAATTCATGGTTCGTCAGAAGTTTAAACATGGGACGAAGGAGGGAGCGAATACATGGGACCGTGGATCAACCATGTAGTGTCCATATGCTCACGTGATCAAATACAAAGAACTCCTGAAGAGTTGACCTTTTTTTGGTGAAAGAATGATTAAATGCTGGTTTAATCATTTATTCGAAAATGCTCGTCTGAGCCTTAGGTGAGAAAACCTAATTAATTATGATGGAGTGAGGGACCGACCATGGGGTCATGAAAGCGGCCCTGGGTAGTCACGTGACCGCCTGATGATCGCTTCATGAAAATCCAGAGTGTTTGGAAGAGTCTTGGACCTAATACGTGCAATTGTGCAAATTAGGTCAAAACTGTGAAACTTGATTGGACCGGCTTCTGTAAGCCAAAGAGCCAATCTTGGTCGGTCAAGATAGCGTGCTCGTGTACCCAAGGCGTCCGCGTCTCAGTCCTGAGAATTTTGATATTTTCTGGCGTGCAATTGAGCATCCATTCGAGAAAATATGCCAAAATTAGGGTTTCGACGAAACTGAGGAAAACACCATGAGATGATGGAAAATTATTATAAAATAAGGAGGCATGGGACCGCCGATGCCAAGGCATGGTCGACCGGTCGTGACCATTGTCCTGTGGTGCCATTTTCTCAATTTTATAATATTTTTGATGATTTTAAGAAGAATTTTAAGAAATTTAATGAATTTAGGGAGTTTCCATGAATTGAAGGAGTTTTCATGAGTTCAAGGAAGTAAAAAATATTAAAATAATAAAAACATGGGCGTGTGGGACCGTGGGGGCGTGGCCGGCCGGCTAGGGTCCCGGTCCCACGAGTTTTCATAATTTTTTATATTTTTTAAGTATTTTTCATGATTTGAGGGAATTTTTCCTAATTTGAGAGAAATACCATGAAATCAAGGAATTTGATGAATTCAAGGAAAAATGAAATAAAATAATAAAACAAGGGGCGTGTGGGACCGGCTAGGGCATGGCCGGCCGGCTAGTTGCCCTGTCCCACAAGTTTTCATAATTTTATTTATTATTTGATGATTTGTGCAAAATACCATGAAATCAATGAGTTTTTTCATGAAATTAGAGAAATAATAATAATAATAATAAAATAATGAGGAACCGTGAGGTGTGGGGCCGGCTGGGATCAAGGCATGGCCGGTTGGCCAACAGTCACGTCCTACACTTCTTTCCTTAATTTTATATTATTTTTTACGAATTTATGAAAATACCATGAAACCGAGGAGTTTCCTCGAGATGAAGGAGATTTGATAAAATGAGAGAATTTTCATCAAATCATGGAAAATAATAAAAATGCATTAAGAATATAACTGGCGTGGGATTGACCACGACACGGTCGGTCGGTCGTGTGTCCGTGCTCCCAGCACCCTGGTCAATATTTTTAATTATTTATTATTTTCTTCCCTATTTTGCATAGGTTCATCGTTTCGTTGTATTTTGAAATACTCGTTCGTGCGGTGACTGTTAGTGTATCTTCGTTGAATACACCTTCACCATTTGAATCGGGGCTTACTTAGAGGTAGCTCATACGCCCGGCTGTTGATTATTTATTACTAATTGTGGCATTCGGTGGAGAATAATTCACAAAACTGAGTAATAAGATGTTTATTATTAATTCATAAGATCAGCTGAGGATTCGACTACGAATTCAGAATAATAAAGTGAGCATTACCATTCCATGGGATTGTAGATTCGACCATAGAATCGGAGTAATTAAGATTTATCTATTACCATTTATGAGACTAGTTATGGATTCGATCATGAAATCGGAGTAATGAGATAATATAGTTATTGCTATTCTATGAGATCAAGTCGTGGATTCGATCATAGAATCAGAACAATTGTTTATTGCCATTCCATGGGACCAGTCGTGGATTCGACCATGGAATAGGAGCAATTGTTATTGCCATTCAATGGGACCAGTCGTGGATTCGACCATGGAATAGGAGCAATAATAGATTATTCTGGGAATTCAGTAGTGAATGTCACGGCAGAATTAATCTTAATCAGGAATAATTAACTTTGTGGCTCTATACTAGCAGAGCAAGCTGTCTAGGAGCATTACTTATCCCGATATGAGCTTGTCGGTAAGTCATATCCTTTATATAGTCAGGGTAAACTCGTTGTTTGTTCCTGAAGACGTTATCGCTTTATACTATCAGAGCAAGCTGTCTAGGAGCCGTCCATCTCGTGATACTATATAGAAATAATCACTGAAAGTGTTCAGTATTCATGAGATATGCCGTTGTCCAGTCGTGAGACTACATATCTACATGTACTCTGAGAGAAAGTACTCTCCGTTGAGAATTCGATGAGAGACCCGTGTCTCAATACTCACGTCTGATTGCTGGATCAGAGCTTCGTATAATTATGAGTTTATGATTTTAGCCCTTGTCGAAAATCCACCATCTACATTAAGTCCCCTGCTTACCGAGGAAAGCTGTGTTCCTCAGTCAGCATTAAATGGTGATTTTCCAGCCATAAATAATAATACCAGTAATTGAACTTAGTCGTAAGTTGAGACGTTACCGGATTTAGAGAGCATGAGAAAACCACGACTTGATGAAGGCTTCAATGTCATGATTAGAGCATCGTTTGATGAGCATAAATTGGTGTTGAACCGCTGATTTGGACGACGAGTCCTTGGTCGTTTAGGATTCGCGGGACGGGCCCAATAAGGAAATCCTTTTTTTAGAAATAGACGCTCGTTCGTTCGTTAGTTTAGGGAATAAACAAAATAGACCTGAGTCTAATGACATAAAATTTTGTTTATGAGCTTCACGAAAACCAAAATTTTATTTTTTAAATATGTGAGATTTCACAAAGTGGAATAAACTCTCGTTTCAAAGGTGGATGCTCGTACGAGAGAAAAGTTTTTTTTTTTTTTGAATAGACGTGCGTCTATTAATAATAAAATTTTGTTTATGAGCTTTCATGAAAAACTTTTATCCCGAGCTTTCAGAAATCTTTGAGAATATATTCTCGCTTCAAAGACAGATGCTCGTGCGAGGGAGTAAAATATATAGATATATTTTTCAAATTTACGTGAGTTTCACGTCAAATATTTATATATTTTGTAAAACCATGTTTTAGTTTTGAACAACTGTTGAAAGTAAACATAGTTAAATAATGTCTGTATGTGAGTTTTCACAATTGTAGAATGGACGTCTGTCCAGTTTTTGAAAAACCAGTGGATGTTAAGATTCACGTGAGTTGTTCACGGTTTTATGAAAATCAAGTCATGATTTTGAATAATGAATTTTGCTCTTCCTTGTAGGTTTGACGGAACGAGCGGGTTTTCAAAATTCTGATGTTATAATCACTATAGCTAGTGAAATTGTAAACAGGTGAGAGTTGGATTGTTACCATTTTTGACGCTGATGTGAGCACCTTTGTTATGATTTAATTTCACTGCTTTGATGAAATTTGCACCTCTGAATGACATTCTGAAGTAGATATATCAGATGGATACCGCAACTACTTTGCAGAGATGTCAAATGGTGGTTATGAGACTCGTTTAGTTGATGAAGAGGAAGAAGTGGTGACTAAGAGTTCTCGAAATTAGAATGAATTATTTTTGGTTCAATATAAACCCAAAAAATGTCACCCAGGTTCGAGCACTGTAAATTCCCCTGTCTCTTTGGTGAGTCGTTAGCGCTCCTTACATCATGACCTTTTCTTGTCTGTGCAATTAGGATCGCGAAACCAATATTTTTTATCCCGTTGCAGAACTTTCCTCCATCAAGTATTGGCGGTCTTCGATTCTCTGCGGATGGTCAGACGATTTCTGACTCGAGTGTGGAAGAAGAGGCCGAAGTAAGTATTTCTCCATATAACAAATTATGATATTTTGTAGATAAAATGTTCATTGTTGAGAATATATCCAGGAGGATGTCTTCATGGAAGTAGAGAGTGCTGATACTCGGTCATCCTCTGAGAATAGAGATGGAGGAAATTCCAAAGGTTCGGAACCGAATGGAAGTAATGAGCCTCTTGATGTTGACACGGGAAATCCCAATTCCTTGAATGCTTCGGAGACCTCCCAAGTAAGTACATATCTTGTAACCTCTTCATAGAAGTATGAAATTTCTGATTTGTGAGTGAATGAATGAGAATCCATGTGAATATGCACGTAATTTCGGCGAAATACGTCGTCAGAAAATTTCAGGCTTCAACTCTTAATGAAAACACCGTAAAATCTTCGTCCGGAATCGTATTTTCAATGTCTGCATATGTATCCTCAAGACCAGGAAATTTCTAAGATTTTTAAGGTTTGAGCATGTTCAGGTCATGAAAAAGGCGAAATAGTAAACTTCCAGGAGACTTTCAGAACTTTTCCAGATGGTATGTTGCTCGATGTTTTTGTTGCATCTCCTTGATCATTCATCGGATTGTTATAAAATTTTGAAACATTGTATAGGACATCCATACGAAGAGAATGGTATATAACCCATCTTCAGATTCCTTGTATATTTCTCCCAGTTCACCTTTTAGTACAGGGCAGAGTACAGTTTCTCCTAACGAGGTTGCCGTAAAACGTATTTTCACGACTTTCATGTTATTTGTTCATATCTCAGGTGCATGATGATGAACTCTGATGATATTGCACTGCTTGCATACTGCATTTTATAATCTCACTTGGTTTCAGTTTTAGATTGCTCTAACCACATGTAATCTTCGTATCAGGTGTCAAATACCGAAGTTGAGGATGTTGAAACCAATAAGGATAACTCGAGCTGGTCTGGAGTTGTTGATGAAGAGAAAACCATCCCTGCACTTCAAGGCCATGAGAAGGTTATAACTGAAGTTATGGAAACTTCAAATGTTGCTGCTTCAGTGATAGAAGAAACCGAGCCACCAGCAGAGAATACTGAAGAAACTGTTTCCCTGATTGTAGAAGCTTCCTCAGTAACTGAGAATCGTGTAGTGGTGTATGAATACCCAAGTGCAGGGGTTGTTTTGGTCCTCCATGCATCACTACCATACCAAAAACTAGTTGGTGGAGGATTTCAATACTATTGATTCATTTGAGATCATGACCCTTGATTGACACATGAGCATGGTGCTTGATTTCCATCTTGTTTCTGTCAGTCGTGGAAACATTACTTTTGAAACCCTAGTCATGGGACCATAACTGAGGTTGCTCTCAAGAGGGGATGATGTAATGATCATGATTTCATGTCCCGGTGGTAGCATTCCTTTTATGATGAGTGATTAGCACTGGAGAGCCCGGCACCACGAGTGTTGGGATGTGAAATTGATCGTCATGATCGGTGGACCGTCATCCCCCAGTATTTTGTTGAATCTTTCTCTTTCGTTTTCCCTTCTTCTAACAAGACCTAGATAGAGGACCCGGGTAGAAAAATTGATGTAAAGACCTAGGTGGTCAAAATTGGAGGTACCTTGATGAAGAACTTAGCGAAAAGACCTAGTAGACACCGATCGACTGTAGAAGTTATGAATCCTGTCTAAAAATTGTTGCTTGCATGTTGTATGCTCTGGAAGCTGTAGGAACCTCATACGACGTTGGAATTTGATGCTTGACCCTAAATTTTGAAGCTAAGAGACTGAGTTCTCTCATGAGACAAGAATCACCCAATTTGGAGTTGCATAGGTCATCCAATGAAGCGTGCACATTCGTAATTTGTAATCCCTTACAAATATTTCAGATTTCGTAGACCTCACGGTGAAGGCCAAATCTTTCATCTTGTATGTCCAATTGATGCGCCTTTTGGTATGTTGTAGAAGAGACATAAACGAACATCTTTCATTGAGGAGGCATTGTCCCATTCCTTACCCATTGGTACGTTTTTGCAAACCCATGGCCCGGAGCACGTCGTATCTCATTTGTAGAGGCAATGAGAACATCTTGTAGGAGACTTTGGATTATGCCCACCAGTCGTGCCAGCTTTGGGAAGACTTTCATGTGAGCATGTTATCAGGTCTACACATCTTGATATGAATCATTGGTTCTTAGAGAAGTTCGCTTCAAGTGTGACACTTCAGAGAATGATTTGTTGATGAAGCCCTGAGGATGTTGCTTTTGAGACCGTTGTTGGTGCTGGGACTATGAATGATTAGGCTCCAGATATCCTTGTCGATGCTGAGATCATGGATGGCGTTCTTCTAGAGATTATTGTTAATGCTGATACCATGGTTGAAGTTGCTCCAAAGACCGAAAAGGCTAGATCCATGATATAACCTCTGCTTCTTCAGTGGGCCTTTTATATTCACGAACTAGTTGATGAGTTGAGCATCCGTAAGATGAAGGTGTACTGAGAGTTCAACCTGAATGCTCACTTTGAGATGTTTGTGCCGACGCTAAGCTGTACTCTTTGATTGGGAGTACAATTTGATGGATTCTTAGATGCTTGAGCGTTGAAGCGTATATTCCTTAAGCATCGAATGTCTTAGGGGTTTGATCATCTCGGCCCTGGAATATCTTATGTTGATTCAGCATCCCTTTCGTTGCGGTAGTGGCATTCGACACTTGTGCAGACATCAGAGCTTTCTGATTTTGTGGAACACATGGTCTTGCAGGAAAAAATCCAAAAGTATGTTTTGCAGACATCATCTCAGTAATGAATGTTTCAGTGCTTGATTCGGAGAAACGTCAGATTCGACCACTTGGTAAAATACTAATGCGGTGAAGCTACCATTCATAACATCTTGTAGAGTTTCTAGCATAATTAAGTCCCCATGATAGGGTAGCATGTGAGGAAATAAATAACATAGACATGGAATGAGACTTGCCTGAGTGCGGAACCTCTTTATGAATGTCTATGCATCTTTTGCAGGTTCTTGCTTCAACCTCGTCGAAATTCCTCAAAGTACTCTGGTGATGGAATGTCCGTCAAATATTATGGATCAGAACTTTCTTCGTTGGAGAGATGTGTAACCAAAGGAGCTTTGTAAGTACCCATCTTTTCAGCGTAGATCCATGCTCGTCTGAGAGACATGTCATATCCTGGATCTTCCTGATTATGTGAAACTTGGTTTCTGTCCAGGTTGAACTTATGTTCACTTTGAGAATGATGTAACCATAAGTATTTCCGAGCGCTCCTTCAAGGTCTCTGATTGAGATGGAGCATGAGTACCTTCATGTTCGAGTGATGCATGTGGATCCGATGGTTTTTAGTGGAATGTTGTTGATGGCGGTGTCAACATCGATCAACGTTCTTCCAAATTCTTTTCTTCTGAGATTGATTGTGGTAAGCAGTCCCCAGTCGTACATCTCTAGGTCTGTGGCTGGAGACTCAAGAAATATTTCCGGAATGGACTTCTTGACACGATGTGGTTCAGTACTGTGAAAATGTCTCTCGTTTGGCCTTCGACAGATAACGCAATTCACGTTCGACCAAGAATTGAACTGCCGCTTTGATAGGTTGTTCAGAGAGTGTAAAGATTCTGAATGGGAGAGAATTCTTGTGTACTCCTTCAGTCCCCAGTTGAAGCTATTGTGGATCAACCTTCTCTTTGAAAATGTGCTTCAAAACTCGGCAGTCGCTTGTGGGATGATTGACGAACCTGTGGAAGTCACATCTTTAATGGAAAAAGGAAAGTCAGGTGCTTCTTGATCAGGAATTCTTGTGCGTTGGTCAGAGGCTTGTGCATCTTGCTTATCCTTCCTTTGTGCTTTTGAAGGATCTGAGGTATGCTTGCACGGCGGTTTGGCTTTCCGTTTGCTCCCTTCTGGAACAACGTTTGTGGAAGGATGGAGGTTTTACTGCTTCTTGATCAGATGTCCGCTACCTCGAGTGTCTCGCGGTTTCTGCATTTGTAGATTTTGTTCTTTCTAGTAAAGCGGGCGCAGTAGTTGACGATCTATTCGAGGCTTCGTGAAGCTCTGAGAAAGTCTGGAATGTAGAGATCTGTAAACCGGGAGCATGCCATTGATGCACAAATCTACTAGCTGCTGCTCCGTGAAATTTGGATCATGACAATCCAAGGCTTGGACTCTGAATCTTTTCACGTAGTCATTGGGGTTTTCACTGACCCTCTGAAACATTCTTCTCAGGTCAGAGAGAGTGACTTGCTCTGACACAAAGAAGTACTTCCTGTAGAAGGCATTAATCATTTCTCCCCAATTGTTGATAGTCCCTGGTGCGATGTTGTTGTACCAGGTATATGCTCTTCCTTTCAAGGATTTTGAAAAATCCTTGAGACGAACGAATGGTTATGTTCATGCTCTCCCAAGGTGGTAGGCTTTAAATATGTATGAAATAAGAGTATAAGGGAAGCCTACATGGTTATACCGCAAGTGCACGGTGTCGATTGTAGCTTGTGCGAATACGGGTCGAATCCACAGGGACTAGGGTGTGAGTTGAAGTTTCCTAAGCTAATTCTCTAAGCAGTGAACTAATGAAACAAAGGTGGTGACAGTGACAGTGAGTGACAAATAGTGATAGTGGCAAAGAAACCAAGGCAGTAACACAGGCAGTGATAAAGAAACAAAGGCAGTGAAGTATAGAAGGGACTAGGATATTTAATCCACCCTTTTCCTAAGCTAAGTCCTCCAACTATGTTCTTGTCCCTTGTTAGTTATCAGTCAGCTTCTAGGCTCTCTGAATAACTAGATGACAGTTGCGGTTCAAAGCCGGCTGTTCATCTAAGGGTTGGTCTAGAAAGATTACTAAGAACACTAAGATGAATCTAATCCTAGTAGTAGTTGGGGCTCTCACACTGCAACTACCCGCAAAGAAGCTTGCTTAGTGTTTTAACAACCTAAAAGGATATTCAATCCTAGACAGTTCAAGCACAACAAGATCAGAGCATGGATGGGACAAATACAATTGAAATTTACAAAATAATTTAAACTAAGAACTAACCCTTGAGGCACTGGCTATTCCAGTCCTCTTGGGTGAAGCACTGGCTAGCCCAGGCATATCCCATTACAACACCCAAAGACCCCTATTTATACATACAATGGAAATCCCAAAAGATCCCCAATTAACAACAAAATTAGGGTTTGTAAAAAAATACAATTAAACCCAAAATTGGTTCACCTAACCTACTGATAACAACCCAATCAATCAACCCATGCTTCAATTAGACGTACAATCATGTTCCCCCAATTATCCCCAAATTATGAAATTAGGGTTTATAAGAAATAGAAATTAGGTTTACCTAATCACTGCAAACTCTTGATAACTCTCACCCATGCTTCCTTACGATCTTCTGATGCTTCTCACGCCTCCAATTGATCTATATCATCAACTAATTTCACCAACTCACTCTTAGGGTTCAGTGGTGAGAGAATAGGCGAAATTAGTTGTTTGAGAGAGATTAGAACATGATATAGGTGATGGGTCGAGTGTGTATAATGATTTGAGAAGAGATGGTGGTGGTTGTGGTGATTGAGAAGGAGTTGGTGGCGGAGCAGGTGGTGGTCGTGGAGTTGCAGAGGAGAAGAAAGGGGGAGAATAAGGAGAAGCCGATAGTTTTAGGGTTAAGGTGTGTTTGGGGTTAGGGTATAGGTATTTGGTGCTTAGGTGTTGAGCGGATGCATCAAGTCTCGATGATACACGAAGCTGAGCCGTGGGATGCGGAAATGATAGATAGATCTAACGGCTACAAGTGAATAGGCTGGTATCGACCGTCGGATGCCTGATACAACGAAACTGACGGCTCAAGATGGGGTTAGGTGCTGTAGTGTTAGACAGGAGCTTCAGACTTTGATGTACTGAAAATGCTGCGACCGTAGGACGGCTAGAAAGGGAAACGGGTATGGATATAGGAAATGGGTTTGGGTAAGGGTTTTGTACCTTGGGTATTCCAAGCCCATATCTTCTTTAAGAACAATTCTTCCTTGTTAAGCCCATTTCTAGCCTTTTGGTCTTGTGCACAACATTCCTCGCGGCTTCCTTGCGTAATTCCTCTCGGCTTCCACCACTTTTCTGCTCTTTTCGCTCCGTAATTCCATCCAAACTTTATTTAGAACCTAAAAATACAAAATTAATTAAGAAAAGTATTTATTCTTGAAAACAATGAAAATAGAGAATATGGGATAAAATGGAGAATTAGAGCACAAAAGATGAGTTAATTGCCAAGAAAAAGATATAGAAATATGCACTTTTTAGCACTCATCAAATACCCCAAAACCTGAATTTTACTTGTCCTCAAGTAAAACAAAACTAAGGAAATCCTACCTATACCACTGTCGCTGGTCTCTCTAATGCATTTAGCGTATGCACTAAGCCTTTTAAACCACTAAGTGTCCCTAGTGGACGAGTTGAAGTCTCGTGAAGGTTTGCTTAGAACGTACCTACAAAGTTCTAGGACAAAATATAAGCTCAGATTCCATGAAATGTGACATGTGCAAGACAGTTTAAGCTCACAGCAAAATGGATATGTCAATATAGCTATCAAAGGCACAATCCTAGCACTGATAACAAATAAAGACATGTGATAAGAGTGTAAAGTGTATCTACACATGTGTAAAGAAAGATCGGATGTTATGACTACTAATCACCAAGAGATAGTTTCTCAGGCTAAGAACCAAGGTCGAAATCTAGCTAGCTGTCCGGACTTTACGAGAATTGTGAATGAGTTGGAGGTATTTCACAATTACTCGCGTTGTACATCAATGGCATACACCCTTCCTTGATTATTACAATAAAACTAAAGATGACTCTTTACATGACTCTTATTTACATTGACTACTCTCTTTTATTTTTGGAACAAGAGAGGGTGGAATTGATAAATACTTGATTTTTTTTTTATTTTTTTTTATTTTTTTTGATTTTTTATTTTTTTTGATTTTTTTTTCTGAATATACATCATATTTTTTTATTTTTTTTTAACATGGTAACACTTTTGATACATATACAAAAGGAAACAAAAAATTACATGACTCTTAGCAAGAGGTAGCCCTTTTTGATGCACCCAGTTAAATTCGATGGTTGTCTTTCTTAACGTAACCTCCACCTTCTATCCCAACCAACCAAAGAACAAGCTAGTCAAGTTTCGTTCAGTATTCTAAAGTGATTGGCAATCGTGACTTCCGATAGAACACCTCAAGGATGAGGCTATACATGTATTGGTAGATCGTGCGCGTGCAAGTTTCTTATCACTATGTGAATTGTGCTAGAATCAGGGGTGCCTAAATATCTAGACTAAGAATCCTTATGTTTACATACATGCACAAGAGTCAACATTTCAAGGTAAATAAGCTCCATTTTTATGTTTTTTTTCAATTTTTTAATTTTTTATTTTGATTTTTTCATTTTTTTCATTTTTTTTTTAACAAAAAGAAAGAGTTCAGTTTTCAATTATAGCATGTGATCGTGGTATCTATACCATACCCCCAAACCTAAACTAAACATTGTCCTCAATGTTCCAAAATATGAAAATAATTATAACATACGAAGAGGATTATGGTGAGTAGAGAAAAAGGAAAGAGAATACCCGATTTGACGGCGAAAGCAAAATTAGAACTCCGTTATTCAAGGAAAAAATCCAACATATTTCAGTTAAGAGTCACATTGGTAGCAAAATATGTACAAAAGAAACAAAAGATTTAACTAAGAAACTATCTACTAGATTCTATACAAGAAAATTTGGTTTTTAATGGGATTGGACTTTTTGGGAAAAATTTGGTTTTGTCGGGAGACATTTGATTTTGATGGGAAAAAGAAAATTTTTGGTTTTTAGGGAATCATTTGGTTTTTAATGGGTTTTGAAAAGAAAAATTTGGTTTTAAAATCGGGAGCAAGCCCACATTGGTGGAAGAATGCACAGCCCACTAGAAATTTGAAAACATCCCACAACTGCTGTGCAAAATGAAGCCTAGCTGAGTGTGAAGTGAAGCCCAACGAATCAGTTTGAATTGATCCCAGCAAAAGGTTTTGAATAAAAGAGCCCAACCGTTTGGGGCAAAGCTTGCTCTGAAGCCCAGATGGGTTGTTTTTGGAGCCCAAATTTGTTTTAAAAACTTTGATTCTTAGGCCCACTGTAAGTGAGTAAATCTCACCGTTGGTTTTTTGGAATTTTGAAAGTTTGGCCCACTCGAAGTTTGGTTCAGGCCCACAGTTCAGAAACAAGCCCAGAGTTCAGAAACAGTTGGGTTTTTGGGCTAGCAGTTAACTGGAATGCGAGGCCCAGCTGGGTTTTAAAACTTTAAAACGTTTTTCAAATTTTTGGTCTGGGTCTAAGCTCACAATGTAGGGGTTTAAAGTTCAGTTGAGTCTAAGCCCACGAATAGTTGGAGCCCACAGTTTAAACAAATTTCAGTTTGAGGCCCAAAATGTAACTAAGTCCACAGTCCAATTCACAAGCCCATAGTCACTTTTAGAATTTACACAGCCCAAAAAAAAGTGCAACTTGGTTTGAAAATGGTTGTCAACTTTTGTTTGGGTCAAGCCCACAGTTTAGGCTTACTCTTGTAGCACAGCCCAGCTGTTCTGTTTTAGTTGCACAGCCCAGTTGGGCTTGGTTCACAGCAACAGCAACTTCAGCAAGAGCACCAGAGGCTCATCAGCAACAGCAACAAGAAGAAGAAGCAGCAGCAGTAAGAGGCAGCAAGACAGCAGCAACAGCAACACAGAAAACAACAGCAGCACCAGAGGCTGGCTGTAGCAGCACATGTTGGCTCAAAAGAGAAGATCAGTCTCTTTGAAGCAAATGGGTGAGGCCAAGAAGCAATGAGGAAAAAGGGCAAGCAGCACAGCAAGAAAATAACAAGTATGCTCAGGCAGCAAGTTTCAGACAAGGCAATGCTATAGGTGCTAGGCCACAGGGCAATGCTGCAGATGAAGCAAGGCTGCAGAGCATCATGCTTACAGGGCATGGCAAAGCTACAGGCAATGAGCAAAGATGAAGAGCAAGGATGCAAACACAGATGCAAATGCAAGATGCAGATATGGAAAAGATGCAGGCATGCAACGATATGCAAGTGACAGATGCAAGTTATGATGACAATATGCAAACTAGAGATGATGCAGGTATGCAGATATGGATGCAATGGATGCAATGCTTACAGCTAAGATGAAGATGCTAAATGATGCAGATATGGATGCAGGAGATGCAGAACTACAGTTACAGCTAAAGCTAAGTTACACTAAGAGCTACACTAAGTTACAGATGCAGTTATACTAATATAGCTAAGTTATACTAAAACTATTACACTAATATAGTTATACTAAGTTACAACAGCAAAACACAAAGTTACAGCTACAACAGGCTAAGTTACACTAAGACAGGTACACTACTTTTTTATTTTTTTTTCTTTTCAACTACACAGCACCAGTCCCCGGCAGCGGCGCCAAAAATTTGGTAGGCTTTAAAGATGTATGAAATAAGAGTATAAGGGAAGCCTACATGGTTATACCGCAAGTGCACGGTGTCGATTGTAGCTTGTGCAAATACGGGTCGAATCCACAGGGACTAGGGTGTGAGTTGAAGTTTCCTAAGCTAATTCTCTAAGCAGTGAACTAATGAAGCAAAGGTGGTGACAGTGACAGTGAGTGACAAAGAGTGATAGTGGCAAAGAAACCAAGGCAGTAACACAGGCAGTGATAAAGAAACAAAGGCAGTGAAGTATAGAAGGGACTAGGATCTTGAATCCACCCTTTTCCTAAGCTAAGTCCTCCAACTATGTTCTTGTCCCTTGTTAGTTATCAGTCAGCTTCTAGGCTCTCTGAATAACTAGATGACAGTTGCGGTTCAAAGCCGTCTGTTCATCTAAGGCTTGGTCTAGAAAGATTACTAAGAACACTAAGATGAATCTAATCCTAGTAGTAGTTGGGGCTCTCACACTGCAACTACCCGCAGAGAAGCTTGCTTAGTGTTTTAACAACCTAAAAGGATATTCAATCCTAGACAGTTCAAGCCAAACAAGATCAGAGCATGGATGGGACAAATACAATTGAAATTTACAAAATAATTTAAACTAAGAACTAACCCTTGAGGCACTGGCTATTCCAGTCCTCTTGGGTGAAGCACTGGCTAGCCCAGGCATATCCCATTACAACACCCAAAGACCCCTATTTATACATACAATGGAAATCCCAAAAAATCCCCAATTAACAACAAAATTAGGGTTTGTAAAAAAATACAATTAAACCCAAAATTGGTTCACCTAACCTACTGATAACAACCCAATCAATCAACCCATGCTTCAATTAGACGTACAATCATGTTCCCCCAATTATCCCCAAATTATGAAATTAGGGTTTATAAGAAATATAAATTAGGTTTACCTAATCACTGCAAACTATTGATAACTCTCACCCATGCTTCCTTACGATCTTCTGATGCTTCCCACGCCTCCAATTGATCTATATCATCAACTAATTTCACCAACTCACTCTTAGGGTTCAGTGGTGAGAGAATAGGCGAAATTAGTTGTTTGAGAGAGATTAGAACGTGATATAGGTGATGGGTCGAGTGTGTATAATGATTTGAGAAGAGATGGTGGTGGTTGTGGTGATTGATAAGGAGTTGGTGGCGGAGCAGGTGGTGGTCGTGGAGTTGCAGAGGAGAAGAAAGGGGGAGAAGAAGGAGAAGCCGATAGTTTTAGGGTTAAGGTGTGTTTGGGGTTAGGGTATAGGTATTTGGTGCTTAGGTGTTGAGCGGATGCATCAAGTCTCGATGATACGCGAAGCTGAGCCGTGGGATGCGGAAATGATAGATAGATCTAACGGCTACAAGTGAATAGGCTGGTATCGACCGTCGGATGCCTGATACAACGAAACTGACGGCTCAAGATGGGGTTAGGTGCTGTAGTGTTAGACAGGAGTTTCAGACTTTGATGTACTGACAATGCTGCGACCGTAGGAAGCTGAGATGATCCAATCTGACGGCTAGAAAGGGAAACGGGTATGGATATAGGAAATGGGTTTGGGTAAGGGTTTTGGACCTTGGGTATGCCAAGCCCATATATTCTTTAAGAACAATTCTTCCTTGTTAAGCCCATTTCTAGCCTTTTGGTCTTGTGCACAACATTCCTCGCAGCTTCCTTGCGTAATTCCTCTCGGCTTCCACCACTTTTCTGCTCTTTTCGCTCCGTAATTCCATCCAAACTTTATTTAGAACCTAAAAATACAAAATTAATTAAGAAAAGTATTTATTCTTGAAAACAATGAAAATACAGAATATGGGATAAAATGGAGAATTATAGCACAAAAGATGAGTTAATTGCGAAGAAAAAGATATAGAAATATGCAATTTTTAGCACTCATCACAAGGCTTCGAGGGAACGAGAGACATGTTCTCGAGCATTTCCAGTTCCATCATACACAGTGGAAGTTGGAGAAATGTAACCTTTCGGAAGGGAAATTATCTGCGTAGCGGCAAGATAAGGAGGTTGGTGACGACGGACATGTGATGTCTTGTCTTTTCCATGGTTCTCCAGAAGGTGCTCCACGTATTCTCGAGTAATGAAATTTGATGGTTCCTTTGCTGATGAATCTGCAGCTTGGCCAGTTTCATCATCATCCACTGTATGGATTGGGATTACCTCAGGATCAGCAGCATCTGAGGATTTCTCCGTATTTTTTCCGTTTTCTTGGGTTTTCCCTGACAACTTGTCAGTGAGAGTTTTGAGATAATTACACAGCTCCTTCTGTGTAGAAGCCATGTCAGTCTGATTCTTTGCAAGAGTCTCTTGCGCTTTGATAAGATCAGCAATGGTAGGTGGTGTATTTCCTCTGACTTCTTCAGGGTGTCGACCGAACACGGTATGACCTTCAGCGTGAGGAGGAGAAATGTCACCATCGTCAGTGTTGGAAGACGGAATCGTTTCCGGGATATTCTGATTGTCGTCGTTGTTTCTAGTGCTAGCGGCGTTTGCATTGTAGCCTGTAACTAACCCAGACCTAAGACCAGCCATCTTGTGAAGATGAGAGATTGAAACCGAGAGATTAATCTCCCACTGTGGTCGCCAATCTGTAGATGGGGAAAAACGATTTCCTGGTTTTTAAGGAATTGAGGAGACGACCGTGCGGAGGAGACTCCTCGAACCGATCAAAATGTTAAACCTCACACAGATGCACCGCTGCAAAGGGGGTGCTTTAGATTCGAGAGATCAATCTGTAGTACTCCGGCCTAAATCAAGACAATGACCGTTCCAGAGTAAATTCGGTCACAAGAGAGGATGGGTTGATCTGTAGGAGGGAAGCTTGGAAATGTGTGGAATCAATGGTAATCAAAGATTGTGGGTGTGTGAATTCAGAATATGATAAGCTCTGAATGATTAAAATTGCTCAATTGAGAGTAGTTTCTCAATTGATGAGTTGATGATCTCGTGTTGTCGATGAGACGTGAGATTGATGATACTGTTGATGCTGATCCTTCAATCATGATTCAGAGACTTATTTATATTGCTGGAATTTTAGACACCATGACCCCATGAAGTGTGACAGTTGATGGAATCATGGAGTGGGGAAGTGGAGATCGTGTTTGAAACCAGTTGCTCAACGTGTGGAGACTTGGTCGATTTTCCACCCACTACCTCGTGAATTTCTTCAACTGATTGCACGACTTGCTCACATTCCATCGTGTGAATACACGTGCCGTAGACCGCCAGACCAAAACCCTAAGTGATATCCCCCCAAAGTGACATGATTGACGTCTCGTGGTTTGTTAGTCAATTGATGACTTCATGGTTTGATGGGACGATGAGTCCATGTAGTTGCTGAGTTGAACATGATGTTCTGAAACTCATGAATTGAACATGTCATGAGACAGAGGTATAGTTCTTACGATGAAGTGAGCAAGTATTTCTCATTCGATGGATCGTTGAATATTGATTGTTGAACCAATATTCCTTGGTTTGAGCAAATATTTATCATCTGAGCAAGTGTTGCTCATGTGATGAATTGTTGAATATTTGATCGTCTGAGCATGTGTTGCTCATCTGATGGATTATTGGCAGCGTACCAAAAATATTAATTAGAATACTGGTCGTTGAACCGAGCATAATTAATAAAATTAATGACCATGAGGTCGTCGTAAAATTATTAAGGTTGGAATCTGGAATGATGATCCTTGGATTCAGAAACCCTAATTTGATCAATTGATGATCAATTCATGGTTCGTCAGAAGTTTAACCATGGGACGAAGGAGGGAGCGAATATATGGGACCGTGGATCAACCATGTAGTGTCCATATGCTCACGCGATCAAATACAAATAACTCTTGAAGAGTTGACCTTTTGTTGGTGAAAGAATGATTAAATGCTGGTTTAATCATTTATTCGAAAATGCTCGTCTGAGCCTTAGGTGAGAAAACCTAATTAATTATGAAGGAGTGAGGGACCGACCATGGGGTCATGAAAAAACCGGACCTGGGTAGTCACGTGACCGCCTGATGATCGCTTCATGAAAATCCAAAGTGTTTGGAAGAGTCTTGGACCTAATACGTGCAATTGTGCAAATTAGGTCAAAACTGTGAAACTTGATGGGACCGGCTTCTGTAAGCCAAAAAGCCAATCTTGGTCGGTCAAGATAGCGTGCTCGTGTCCCCAAGGCGTCCGCGTCTCAGTCCTGAGAATTTTGATATTTTCTGGCGTGCAATTGAGCATCCATTCGAGAAAATATGCCAAAATTAGGGTTTCGAGGAAACTGAGGAAAACACCATGAGATGATGGAAAATAATTAAAAAATAAGGAATAAGGAGGCGTGGGACCGCCGAGGCCAAGGCATGGTCGACCGGTCGTGACCACGGTCTCGTGGTGCCATTTTCTTAATTTTATAATATTTTTGATGATTTTAAGAAGAATTTTAAGAAATTTGATGAATTTAGGGAGTTTCCATGAATTGAAGGAGTTTTCATGAGTTCAAGGAAGCAAAAAATATTAAAATAATAAAAACACGGGCATGTGGGACCGTGGGGGCGTGGCCGTCCGGCTAGGGTCCCGGTCCCACGAGTTTTCATAATTTTTTATATTTTCTTAAGTATTTTTCATGATTTGAGGGAATTTTTCCCAATTTGAGAGAAATACCATGAAATCAAGGAATTTGATGAATTCACGGAAAAATAAAAGAAAATAATAAAACAAGGGGCGTGTGGGACCGGCTAGGGCATGGCCGGCCGGCTAGTGGCCCGGTCCCACAAGTTTTCATAATTTTATTTATTATTTGATGATTTGTGCAAAATACCATGAAATCAAGGAGTTTTTTCATGAAATTAGAGAAATAATAATAATAATAAAATAATGAGGAACCGTGAGGTGTGGGGCCGGCTGGGACCAAGGCATGGACGGTTGGCCAACGGTCACGCCCCACACTTCTTTCCTTAATTTTATATTATTTTTTACGAACTTATGAAAATACCATGAAACCGAGGAGTTTCCTCGAGACGAAGGAGATTTGATAAAATGAGAGAATTTTCATCAATTCATGGAAAATAATAAAAATGTATTAAAAATATAAAACTGGCGTGGGATTGACCACGACACGGTCGGTCGGTCGTGTGTCCGTGCTCCCAGCACACTGGTCAATATTTTTAATTATTTATTATTTTCTTCCCTATTTTGCATAGGTTCATCGTTTCGTTGTCTTTTGAAATACTCGTTCATGCGGTGACTGTTAGTGTATCGTCGTTGAATACACCTTCACCATTTGAATCGGGCCTTACTTAGAGGTAGCTCAGACGCCCGGTTGTTGATTATTTATTACTAATTGTGGAATTCGGTGGAGAATAATTCACAAAACTGAGTAATAAGATGTTTATTATTAATTCATAAGATCAACTGAGGATTCGACTACGAATTCAGAATAATAAAGTGAGCATTACCATTCCATGGGATCGTAGATTCGACCATAGAATCTGAGTAATTAAGATCTTCGGGATGTAACCAGATTTTCCCCGACTATGCAAGAGGAATATGACACTCCAGCAAGTTCATATTGCTCAACCCTCAGATAATTAATGATCCTAGACAGGAATCCCTTCTAGTATAGAGCCAACAATTAATTATCTTAAATTGTCTGAATATCCAGCAATATTCTACGAGCCATTGCCTGAATATCCAGCAATATTCTACGAGTCGTCAATCAATCGCCTGAATATCCAGCAATATTCTATGATTCCTCATTATATTTCGTTACTTCAATCTGTGGTTCTTCCCAGCAGAATTCCACAGGTTAGTAATAAATATTCAACGAAACAGGCATCTGAGCATCGAATAAGCCCTGAAAAAAATGGTGCAAGTGTAATTAGAGGGTAATGCACTGGCCATCATTTTGAATGCACGAACGAGCATTTCAAAAATACGAACGAACGAGGAACCTATGCAAAATAAGAAGGAAAAATAATAATAATAATGAAATATTAAGCAAAAGCGCCAGGGGACTAGGCTCACCAGCCGGCCAGTCATGCCGTGACTAGTCCCGGGCCCAATTTTATATTTTATCATATTTACCATCTTCACGATCTCATGAGAATCCTCTTGTTCGAGCAAATTTCCTTTATTTCAAAGAAATTATCTAAATCACATGATTTTATCAAAAATAATAAAATTAGGGAGAGGTGTCGCGGGACCGAGCACCAGCCGGCCATGTCTTGGCCGTGGCCGGTCCCACACCTCACGTCCCATTATTTTATTATTCCTTCTCAAATTATGACAATTCCTTAATTTTATGAATTTTCCCTAAAATCATGAAAATTACCTAATTTCATGTATTTTTATCTGAATCACATGATTTTATCAAAAATAATAAAATTAGGGAAAGGTGTCGCGGGACCGAGCACCAGCCGGCCATGTCTTGGCCGTGGCCGGTCCCACACCTCACGTCCCATTATTTTATTATTCCTTCTCAAATTATGAAAATTCCTTGATTTTATGAATTTTACCTAAAATTACCTAATTTCATGTATTTTCTCTAAAATCATGGAAAATATTAAAAAATTAGGAAAACTTGTGGGACCGGGTTCTAACCGGCCAACCATGCCCTAGTCGGTCCCACACGCCCATTATTTTATTATTATTTGGTGTTTTGTTTCCTGATTTCATGTAAACTCCCTGATTTCAACAAAATATGTTGGTTTTCAACAAATCCCTTTGATTTTATGAAAATTACCTAAAATCATCAAAATTACATAAAATTGGGAAGAGTGCCTTGGGACCCGCACCCATTGGTCGGCCGGCCATGCCACGGCCATTTTCGGTCCCACACTCCCATTCCCTATTTTATATTTTAATTTATGTCTCTCATCTCATGAAAGTTCCCTTATTTTGCCAAACTCTCTAGTTTCATGGAATTTCCCTTAAATCAGAGAAAAATACATAAAATCACATAAAACTGGGAAAAGCATGTGGGACCGCGTGTCAGCCGGCCGACCATGCCCTAGCCGTGTCCGGTCCCACATCTTGTGATTCCTTTTTTATTTATTATTTTCATCATCTCATGTATTTTTCCCAGTTTCAGCAAAACCATGGATTTTTCATATTTTCTCCAAATGTTGCTCAAACGTGCTCAGTCCACGAACTGGCGGAAGTTCTCGACCCGAGAATATTTTTTGGAGTTTGAGAACTCCTTCCGGGAACTTAAGTCCGCGAATTAAGTCTGCGAACTTAAGCTGGTTATATCTAAAGACGATTGTTTGTGAACTTATTTATATTAACTAAGGAATGCTAAATGCAAACCTTGGCTATAAAGTTCATGAACCGATTCGAGTGAATCAAATTGTTTTTGCTTCGATTGTGTCTTGTGTAGTTACATAAGATTTTCTTGCAATTGAACAACTCTCTGACTAGTTCATTTGAGTCATTTGAACAAGTTACAGTGAAGAAGAATATGGTTGATATGAAAGTGCTCATATTGCTAACCATTTGGTTAACTATTGTTGAACCAACAAATGTACATGTTTGGGTACGGTTACACAAACCTAAAATCGTACATGTCATTTGTGTGTAACGAGCTAAGTTTTAGATCCAACGGTTGAAAGATATTAGCTTGAATCAAATCAGGTTTTCATCTAACGGTGAATATTGAATGCTTTGTTACCAAGCTAACATTGATTCAAAACCCTGATTTGAAAGACTATATGAGGGAGAACTCTAGCAACTAGGAAACCTAATCCTCACACCTCTTGTGTGATACTAGTTGTATTAGCTAGAGTCGATTCTCATTTAACCTTAGGTTTCTTCTTGTAAACCAGGATAACGACTTAAAGACTTCATTAGGATTGTGAAGCCAGACCGATATTACTTTCTCGTCGTTGTGTGATCTGATCTTGCATCTTCTATCATTTTGAGTACAATCGTAACGATTGGCTTGAGATTTATATCTTCGATAGGCAAGATATAAAAGTAATCATAAACATCTTCGTCTCATCGTTTGTGATTCCACAATATCTTCTTTCGCCGTGTCGATTAAGATTATTATGAGGTGATTGATAATACTAGGTTGTTCTTCGGGAATATAAGTCCGGTTTATCAATTGGTTCATGTTCACTTTTATTTATCAAAAGACGGAACAAGAACTTGTAGGTATTTATGTGGGAGACAAATTTATCTATTATCGTAGACTTTTCTGTGTGATACAGATTTGTTTATTAAAGTCTTCGACTTTGGGTCGTAGCAACTCTTAGTTGTGGGTGAGATCAGCTAAGGGAATCAAGTGGGTAGTATCCTGCTGGGATCAGAGACGTAGGAGCATAACTGTACCTTGGATCAGTTGGAGATTGATTGGGGTTCAACTACAGTCCAGACCGAAGTTAGTTTGTAGTAGGCTAGTGTCCGTAGCGGCTTAATACAGTGTGTGTTCAATCTGAACTAGGACTCGCGGTTGTTCTGCATTAGCGGTTTCCTCGTTAACAAAATTCTGGTGTCTGTGTTATTTCTATTCCGCATTATATTTTGTTATATAATTGAAATATCACAGGTTGTGCGTTTGAATCAATCAATTGGAAATCCGACCTTTGGTTGTTGATTGAAATTGATTGATACTTGAACATTGGTCTTTGGTACCGTTCAAGTGATTTATCTTGTATTTAATTAGACTCGCAGATTTCTATTTGCTTGAGAAAGAATTGAATCAAGAAAGAGAGATATAACTCTTTGATATACTTTATTAAGATTGAGTATAGTTGATTCTCTTGAAAGTATATTGGAGTTTGTCCATAGAGATTGATAAGCGAAATATTGGGTGTGGTTGTTGTACCCCCACTTTTTCAACCTCAAATTCTTGCTGGAAACGGAAGAGCTCAGAGTTAGGCGTTGCAGGAGTTCTGTCCATTTTTACAATGCTTTTCATGGTCAAGATCTTTGGTCCTCCAAGATTGATTCCAACAACAACAATACCAAATTGACTACAAATCCTTGAGATGAGACAAGGAAATCCAGGAGTCTTCTTCGAAATCTATCTGACACTTATCATCTGACGAATAATAAGGCCATAGAAGTCAATCTTCCTCCCTTCAACAACGTAATAAACCAGTTCTGCAAGAGGTCTGGTCCATAATTGTCTGTCAATTGTGTTGGGCATCAAGGTGGACACCAGAAGCTTTCCAGCAACTTTGAGGAACAATTCAGCATCATGAGCATCAGTCTTACCCTCATACCAGGATACATCTTTTGCAAGAAGAAAGTTTGAGAGCACATTTGGAGAAGGTCTCAAATGCTCAGGGGGTGGTAATAGAAAATCACCATCACGAGACAAGTTCAACATTTCAGAAATGACTTGTCGATTCACCAGAAGAATTCTTCCTTCAACAATAGTTTTGAAGGTGCAGTTGACAGTATCAGGCTCATGTACGTTTGCATAGAATTGGGCAGTCAACTCGATATAAGCTGTTCCCATGGGACGATGAATAATTCCCCATTCATGATTCTCAAAGAACCTAGAAAGGTCTTCTACCCTAAGTTCAGAGGGTTTATAAATCCTTTCAATAATAGGTCTCTTTGTACTATATTCCACATAGTAATCACGAGCCTAATTCTCAGGCTTGGGTCATAAAAAGTGTCTTCATGATTTTGAGTACCCGAACTTTCACCACGACTAGGTCTCTTCCTAGAATTCAAATTGGAGTACTAACACACAAAGAAAAGTCAAGAAACTTACTTTGTACAAGAACTGTTGTTAATGGTGGAATTCCAAAATGATGGTCAAAACGAAAATAGTTCTTGACCCAACGTACACGAGCTTCTCCTGTATTCAATGGTGAAAACCAAACACAAAACGGTAATGAAATGAGATGGAGGAGAAGGGGGGTACATGAACAGTTGGTATTTCTTCTTCGTACACGAACAGAAGAGATGAAGAAGCAGGAGAAGAAAATGAAGAGATCCTTCCTCTTTTAGTGTGTCAAACGGTGGACCTGTGTTGGTTCAAATACGTTCATGAACAAGATTCAACCACGTACAAGAACCGGGTTCAAGGTGGGTGAACCTCACGTGTGCAAGTAAGGACTTGTTTGGTTACACAACAAAACAAAGTATTTGGAGTAACATCTCAACAAGCATTTTTCCTTGAGCAATTTTTGTTTGGTTACCCAAATACACCACAATCTTTTATTTTGATCACAACGTATACAAGACCCACTGTGTATAAACCTCGGAGATAAAATCACTCAAGAAATATATCAACACATCGTCCACTTGTTATAGGGTTAGTCCGAACTGGCCTAACTCGTGAATTAAATATCAAAGGCAAGTGGAGAAAAACCAATACATTTTGTGTGATTGTCTATGGATATGGAATCGAGACAATACAACAACAGCGTGATCACTTTATAAAAGTTACGGCAATAACCGAAACCAATGGGATCAATATCAAGTGCCATGTTAACGTACAAAGTGCAATTTACTTTAATTATAATAAAACAATTATAATGCGAAAATTAAAAGTAAATGGCACAACAAGATTTTTTTAACGAGGAAACCGCAAATGCAGAAAAACCCCGGGACTTTGTCCAGAATTGAATACTCTCAGGATTAAGCCATTATACAGAATATAAACCAACTTCGTATAGTTGATACCAAGCAACTAAACCTATAGTTCACCTAGTTCCGTCTGTATCCCTGCGCCTCCAACTTGCAATAAGTCACGCACTTGGAACAATTCCTTTGGTTCGTATTCCAAACAGTAAAAGAACAACAAATCTGTTCGGTAACAACTCTTTTCAAACAACGTGATATGAGTTTGACAAAAGGCTCTTCCGTTTATCCCAATAAACTTCTTTGTCAGGTCCTTAGATCTATCTTTTCAACAAATACCAAAGTAATTGTTAAGATTATGCAATCAATACTTTTAATCACAAAGAAACGTATTGATGTCGATCTACTCAACTAATCAATCAAATCTATCACAAAGATAAACTGATTATAGTTGGATCCTTTTCCATCCGAAACAAGTATTGTGCACACGAAAGATTATGAACCCAAATCAGAAATCTTCTTCGTCTTCAAATCTTCTTAGATCTTCAATAAACACCTGCACACAATCAAATTGAATCTCTTGTAATCAATCACACACAGAACGGAGTCTGTTAACAATGGATTATCACAAGACGTCTTTAGATCTACAAACAGTCTAAAGATCCCCGTCGAAACTTCGATCTAGTTTGAGTGAATCTTATATCAGAAGAGAAGATTCTCAAGCATAAACAAACTAGGTACAATCAAAGTTCAACCACAGTAAGTCAATCAAATCAATCAAAAACTAATAATAAACTGCAATTATCTAGTTTCCCACCAACGGTACTAATAGAGATTCTCAATCCTAAAGAAGTCTTTAAACTGAGCGGCTGTAAGAGATTTCGCCTAATTAGGGTGTTTGCCTCTACGAATAGGCGGCTCCACGAGTAACAACACAACTTAGTAGTTTTGCTGGGTCTGAGGATTAGTTTGCTAGAAATGCAAACTTCAGTATTTATAGACAAGGAAGTTTGGACACCAAGGAATTTTCAAAACCGAATATTCTCAAAGATATGCAATAAAGCCAAAATCGGTTTTCATAATTCCTGGAAATGCTCTGTCCAATTAATGATCGAAATCTCAGTAGAAAATCTCCAACTAGTAAATGCACATTATTAATTTTTATTTTCTAAAGATATGCATTTTAATTGCTGGAAATTAAAAGCATATAAAAACTAAAAACCTTAATTAAAAGATTATCAATTTATTTCGATCCGGGATTTTCCTTTAGCTATTAATGAAATTATCTTTGAACAATAAAAGAGTTATTGCACATGTTCAAAGTATGTCGACATCTTTTTTGTAAATCCTTTTTCATATTTACAATCTTGGAACTGATTTTCCACACTTCCAAACAAGTTTAGAATTGGTTCATCTGACTTCCAAGAACTATGTGATTGAGTATCCTATCAAATCACCATTAATGGGTTTCACGGTTCTACCTCAACATAAATTTTCGGTTCTACCTCCAAGTGGCCACTAGGATCGGTTACACTAGTTACCATAAAATGGATAACTAAGTACTAGGATCGGTTACCACTTCTATGGTAAAACTTGTGATCGGTTGACCAAGTTATAGGATCGATTACACCAACTTACTAAAACATGATAAACCTCTTACAAGGATCGATTACACTCTCTCTTGTGACCGGTCATACCTCTTACTAGGATCGGTTACCCAATGGCCAGTATTTAGTCATACCAAATTCAAGATATCGATCTTACCATCTTATGTGATTACTTAAGGTCGGTTTCACTAATAAAAGTGATACCAATACAAAAGTCAGGCCTTGTGAATAGTTTTACCAAGATACATAAACAAGTTATGAGCGAGTATACTAAACGCACATATTGGTAATTCAAAAGATTTGCAATGAATAACAATACCAATAAGCCTAGAGATTTTCCTTTCGATTCACAAAACAAGTATATGAATTTACTTCCTTTAAACGAATGTAAAATATTGTTTCCTAGGACGAAATCTTCATCCATACCCATACATAATCACAATAGCATTCATATGATTATGTCGATGTCTTATATACGAAGTTTAAAAGATAGACGTTATACTTCGTATTGTAATTCCTTAATACTATGTCTAACTAGAGTATAATCATTCACAGCTTCGCAGTTATGTTTTCAATATGCACGACTTGAAATATACGTTAGGGAATGAAACAGTTCAAGTCAAATATTACTAACCTCAAGTGGAAGGATGATGTCGTCGTTGTATCTCCTTGCTTCTTCACATTCTTCAAGTCTTCACGTAATACTTATAATGTGTGATATCCTAATACTTTCAAGCTAACCTATACGAAGTTGACTCTAGTAAATAATCAAGCGACTCTTTAAATGAGTTCTGGTTCACTAAAATATGACACCCAAACTTGACATGCCAATGATAGGTGGGTTCAACCGAGCTATGCTCTAACAATCTCTCCCTTTGTCAATTTTAGTGACAAAACTCTTACTTCATATGGATAAACAAATTACAAGAATTCATTACTCATACGCTTGATTCCAAAATTCAACAACACAATAACCTGTATACATTCAATTGATAAATGTCGTTGTTGACATTACAATAACAAAGCTAATACTCTCCCTAAAGGTAAGATAAGTAGATTTTCAATCCGCACGTCTTTGTTATTTCCATCATCATATGATATGTTACTCCCCCTTAGTCTATGTTTTAATCTTTCGTTAGATATAACAGTTTAAGCACCATTGTCCTTTCCTTAGTGATACCAAATCAATACAAATCAATATCAATATCACTTGTTTACTCCATATATTTCTCCCCATTTTTGTCACAAAATGAAAAAGGTACGAGCAAATAAAGGTCAAACCGAAAGGATCTTACAAAGAGACTTGCAACCTATAAGAGTTAAGCACGAGGGTTCCACACACCATTTTTGATAACCAATACCAAAGCCAAAACTACAAAGTAATTTTTTTTATATGTTACCAAGGAAACAATTGCTCGAAGCAATTTTCCCTAATAGTTTAGCAAACCAAAAATCGACTAAGTACCTTAGTTCCTTTGCTAAACGGATTGCACAAATACAATCGCTTGTTTGATAAGACCAAAATAAAGATCAGAATTAACTCTATTTTTCTCATCATGCTCTATTTATTCTCATCAATAACTTATACCTTTCACTTTTAAACAAGACAACTACTGAAAAAGTGGGGGTCTAACAACCACACCCAATATTTCGATTAGCAATTTGTATGGACTAACTCCAATATACTTTTAAGAGAATCAACTATACAGTCAGACTCAATCTTAATAAAAGTATATCAAAGAGTTATATCTCTCTTTCTCGATTCAATACTTACTCAAGCAAATAGAAATCTGCGAGTCTAATTGAACACAAGAGAAATCACTTAAACGGTACCATAGACCAATGTTCAAGTATCAATCAATTTCAATCAACAACTAAAGGTTGGATTTTCCAATTGATCGATTTAATGAACAACCTGTGATATTTCAATTATATAACAAAATATAATGCGGAAAAGAAATAACACAGACATCATAAGTTTTGTTAACGAGGAAACCGCAAATGTAGAAAAACCCCGGGACCTCATCCAGATTGAACACACACTGTATTAATCCGCTACATACACTAGCCTACTACAAACTAACTTCGGTCTGGATTGTAGTTGAACCCCAATCAATCTCACACTAATCTAAGGTGCAGTTGCGCTCCTTACGTCTCTGATCCCAGCAGGATACTGCGCACTTGATTCCTTAGCTGATCTCACCCACAACTAAGAGTTGCTACGATCCAAAGTCGAAGACTTTAATAAACAAATCTGTATCACATAGAAAAGTCTAAGGTAATAGATAAATCTGTCTCCCACAGAGATACCTCCGAGTTTTTGTTCCGTCTTTTGATAAATCAAGGTGAACATGAACCAATTGATAAACTAGACTTATATTCCCGAAGAACAACCTAGTATTATCAATCACCTCACATTAATCTTAATCGACTAGCGAAAGAAGATATTGCGGAATCACAAACGATGAGACGAAGATGTTTGTGACTTCTTTTATATCTTGCCTATCAGAGAAATCAATCTCAATCCAATCCTTACGATTGTACTTAGTACGATAGAAACAAAAATATCAGATCACACAACTACAATAAAAGTAGTATCGGTCTGGCTTCACAATCCCAATGAAGTCTTCAAGTCGTTAACCTACAGGGTCTCGGTAGAAATCTAAGGTTAAAGGAGAATCGACTCTATCTAATACAACTAGTATCACACAGGAGATGTGGGGATTAGGTTTCCCAGTTGCTAGAGTTCTCCCTTATATAGTCTTTCAAATCATGGTTCGCAATCAATGTTAGCTTAGTAACAAAGCATTCAATATTCACCGTTAGATGAAAACCTGATTAGATTCAAGATAATATATTTCAACCATTAGATCAAAACTTAGCTTATTACACACAAATGAAATGCACGTTTATCTAGGTTTGTGTAACCGTACCCAAACATGTACATCTAGTTGGTTCAACAGTAGTTACCCAAATGGTTAGGCATATGCGCACTTTCATATCAACCATATTCTTCTTTACCACAACTAGTTCAAATGACTCAAATGAACTAGTTAGAGAGTTGTTCAATTGCTTAGATCTTTATAATAGACACAATTGAAACAAAAACAATTTGATTCACTCGAATCGATTCATGAACCTTATAGCCACGGTTTGCAAACTTGCATTCCTTAGTTTATATAAGTTTAAGTTCATGAATAATCATTTTCAGAAATAACCAACTTAAGTACGCGGACTTAAGTACCCGGAGTAAGTTTGTTTTCAATTTACAAACTCCAGATGAAATTCTCGGGATGAGAACCTCCGACAGTACGCGGACTGGGTACGGGACCCTAGTTCCGGTTTTCCTGAGCAGCAAACTACGCATACTTTGGTTCAAGGAATAAGGACTTATACATGGTTATATAATCTAAACTCTCATTTCAATCATTGAAACATTCTTAGAGGACATTGTATAGTTGTTGTTCACAGCCATTTTCAAGTGATTGAAACTTAACATGACTTTCGTCACTAGTAAAGATGAACTTGGCCAAATAGAAAGCTTACCAACACATATTTCGAGAAATAGATAAGAGAGATAAACTCGGCTCTAAATAGCAAATGTGTATAATAATAGTCTATATATCAAAACGACTTTTGTCTCAAGATAGAAGATAGAGTAGATAGACTTTTGAGTGATAGATAAGTTCAAGTCTCCACATACCTTTTAGTCGATGAAGTTCCACCAGTTCGTTGAGTAGTTCTTCTCTTTGTATGATGATCGCCATGGAGTCTTGAGCACACCTACACTTTCTATCCTAGTCCGAGACTTAGCTAATAGTAGACTAGAAATCAAGACTTATAGTTTTGATCACTAACATTGACAAACATGCTTGAGATAGCAACGATATGCGAGTTCGACCGAGCAGTGCTCTAACAATCTTCCCCTTTGTCAATTTTGGTGACAAAACTATCAATACATATGGATTACAAAAATAGATAAATAAACTTTTGTAGCTTCTCTTCCACATGCCTGATCTTCTTGGTTCTTCAACATTACTCGAAATCTTCGTCACTTCCAAGTACTCCAATGATCCCAAAGGTTGTCAGTTTAGTATCACCGTTGTTGAAAATCCGTAGTCATAACAATGAGAAAACAAGAATTATCAATCATTGTTATACAGTGTCATAGTATTATTATACAACATCAAAATTTAACTGTATCACAACTTCGGCAACAATACTATGGTGATATGTATTACTCCCCCTTAGTCAATACTCCATCTTACATGGAAACCACCCTCCTTACATAATGATCCGAAAACCATATGTATTTGTAGTGTGAACTACACATTAATTCTCCCCCTTTTTGTCAATAAAATTGGCAAAGGTACGAAAACTAGTGGGATCCTAACGAAATTTCCATAGAGACATTTCATGACCAAAAGCAAGAACATATCAACTTTTTAGATGCAATCATATAGCCGAAGCTAAATGCTTTCATCAAGGAGTTTATAAAGATACAAGATAACCCCTATAATATTCCACAGTCGCACTCCCCACAAAGATTTGGAAATTAAGCACAAGTTCAATTAAGAACTCTCCCCCATAAAATGTCATTCCCGAAAGAACAACAAGAGCGACTTTACTTTTACAAGAAAAGAAGGATTTCTTTGGACATTACAAATCACATACGAATATGAATTTGAATCCAAAAATACTCAGTTAAATTAACCACAAGAAAACCCATGATTAATTCAATCGGAATACACAACTAAATTACCACAAGACTGTGATCAATTAAATTGGTCATACTCGACATAAGAGAACTTACGGAGCCACAGAGTATATACATAAAATATGAATCATGGAAGATCAATACTGCGGAATAGACAAGGATTCATTCTATTTTCCATCACTATTTGCACAATGACATATAATAGACATAATCCTTGTAAACAAAAGTTCATCATATCTTCCATCAATACTTGCATAATGACATAATAGGCTTAAAACTTTTGTAATATCAAAACTTCATTCATTCTTTTATCAATACATGCATATCGACATATGAAAGACTTAACTTTTAACAAGATATGGGACAATCTTAGTTCACGGAGGCAAACACACATATCCCATAACAAATTTGCAATATATAAAACCATAAATATTAATACTCCAAAAATCATCTTCCAAACAACTTTTCAGAATTTAAACAAATAAACCTAAAAACATGAAGATGAAAACGTTGGACATAGCTCTGTGTAATCACAATAATGGCTATTCCAAACTCTAGTTATTCTTCTAAATAATACACAAGAATAAAATTCTCATCAGAAGATTTACTAGACAAAATAAAATCAACAAGATAAAGAGCAAGGACAGACTCTCAAGCCATCAAAACCGAACACGAACTGAAATCAAATAGATGTTTCGCAATCCTCACGAGCCTTGAGGTCTTTGAGCTTGTGATTGACATCATCTACTGCTTCTTCAGAGAAGATATCCTCATTGAAAAGATCTTTAACATGCCTCTTTATGAGACCAATGTCAGAACTAACCTTTTTCAACTCAGTACTTAACACATCAAGACTCTTCAAAGTATCAACGAGCTGCAGTTTTGCTTCCTCAAAATATTTAAGAAAATCATGAACCACTTCCGCAGAAACCATATCCTCATTCTCAACATCCTGATGTGTATAGGCATAGTAACACGAGGCATTAGGATGATCATCTTCTACTAGGGTTCTTTCTTTTCTTACCTTGGACTCGAAACCAATACCTTTGTCAAGAAACCCTTTTGCAAAACCGCTAGAGTTAGAAGAAGACATTCTTGACTGACCACAAAAAAATCCCAGAGTATGCATACGAGACTCAAGGGTTTTGGTATTTAAATGGTTTCTTAGGGAAGGCAACTTTTAGGGTTTCTAGAAATTGATTCGTGACAGTAACACGGGTACTCGTACGAACACAATCTTGACCCAACAACAAAGGTACACAACCGGTTGTAATTTTACGACAAGACAAAATTTCTACTATGTGACAAATATCACAAATTTTTTGTCTCAATAAATTTTATATCTCAGTAGAGAAACGATATTAGAGCACAAAAGTAGCAGGCAACATAGTTGCAAAGAAAAAAAACTTCTTCGAAAAAGAGAAGGCAAAACGAAGAACCTCATTAGACAAAACCAATTCCTTACGCAAATTTGTATGCATACAATAGTTGAGTCATAAGCGATAAGAAGATATCTCAACTAAACAGAAAACAATTTTGACAGAAGTATACCCGATTATTAACACAACTTACCCAACAGGATTTTTATGAGTAAGTTCTAAACCCTTGTGATTAATTAGCACAAGAATGAGCTTTCATCTCATTAGATGAACGAAATTCATGGTTGAGTTTCTTTTTCCTTTCAAGTCTAGGAAAAAATCTCTTTTGATGTGAAAAATTATCATAAAACTTACTGTTATCAAAATATGTGACATAGTTCGAGTTCTTACCAGAAGAATTTGGACTTGAGGAGGTTGAAAACCTGTTGACAGTTTCTTTATAGCCTTCAATTATCTCCTTCAGGTTATTTCTCATATCATCATTTTTTCTCCTTTCTCCTGGTATTTCATTCACATCAAAGGTAATGTTATCTCCAGAGGAAACGACTGGATCTTTCCTTGGACGATTTTTGTTAAGACATTTGTCCTGCTTTTGAGCATTCTAGGAACTCATTGAACTGACTTTCCTGGTAGCATACACAGGGTAAGTACGAAAACCAATTGGTTTAGACATTTGAATGTCAGTTACACCTTTGAGAATTAAGTCTAAGATGTGTTGAAGTTGAACAATGGAATTGTTATTCAACCTAGAGTTTCTTTTTAGCTTAATAGGCCCTTTTGAATCACAAAAGAGACATACTTTCTGATCATGAGAATGATTAAAAGGTTTCGTCTTAACATCATCGTTTGAATATTTCTTCCTCCCATCTGATGTGCAACATCCTTGATTAATGGAGATTTCAGGTACATCTTTTTTAATAGGAAGGGATTCCGGTTTTACTTCTGAAACTGGAGATCTTTTGGTTTTACGAGAAGTAGATGGTATAGAGGACTTTTTGACACATCCTTGAATGAAGATTTTATTCAAGCAATGTTCAATTTCCAAAACATCCTTTTCAAGGCTTGCCTTAAGTAGGATACGTGAAGACTGATCTTCAGTGTTTTTGGAATTGCAGTCTCCTACTACACCAATAAGGACATTGATATGGTTTTTCAACCGATTAAATCTACCAGCTTGGATTCTAACAAGATTTAGAATCAGTTCACTCTCTTCAGCTGTTTTCCTTTCATTAATAGAGCTAGACTCTTTTGAAGGGTAATCGGAATAACACATGTCAGTGTCTGTCTGTCTCGCAGAACACTAGTTTCGTCTATATTTGAGATTGAAGAATTTTTCTCTTTAATATATACAGTCGAGACATAACTTTTATTTCAGGTGATGCGTTTATCAGAGATAGCACTCTTGTCCATAGAGTCAGATCGCTACAAACATAGACTTGTAAGGTCTTTTAAATGTGTTTGCCTGCTCTGATACCAATTTAAAAAGATGGTGTATAACAACCACACTCAATATTTCGATTAGGAATCTGTATGGACTAACTCCAATATACTTTTAAGAGAATCAACTAGACAGTCAGACTCAATCTTAATAAAAGTATATCAAAGAGTTATATCTCTCTTTCTCGATTCAATACTTACTCAAGCAAATAGAAATCTTCGAGTCTAATTGAATACAAGAGAAATCACTTGAACGGTATCAAATACCAATGTTCAAGTATCAATCAATTTCAATCAACAACCAAAGGTTGGATTTCCAAATTGATCGATTTAATGCACAACCTGTGATATTTCAATTATATAACAAAATATGATGCGAAAAAGAAATAACACAGACACCAGAAGTTTTGTTAACGAGGAAACCCCAAATGCAGAAAAACCCTGGGACCTAGTCCAGATTGAACACACACTGTATTAAGCCGCTACAGACACTAGCCTACTACAAACTAACTTCGGCCTGGACTTTAGTTGAACCCCAATCAATCTCACACCGATCCAAGGTACAGTTGCGCTCCTTACGTCTCTGATCTCAGCAGGATACTACGCACTTGATTCCCTTAGATGATCTCACCCACAACTAAGAGTTGTTACGACCCCAAGTCGAAGAATTGAATAAACAAATCTGTATCACACAGAAAAGTCTACGGTAATAGATAAATCTGTCTCCCACAGAAATACCTACGAGTTTTTGTTTCGTCTTTTGATAAATCAAGGTGAACAGGAACCAATTGATAAACCGGATTTATATTCCCAAAGAACATCCTAGCATTATCAATCACCTCATAATAATCTTAATCTAATAGCGAAAGAAGACATTGTGGAATCACAAACGATGAGACGAAGATATTTGTGACTTCTTTTATGTCTTGCCTATCGGAGAAATCAATCTCAAGCCAATCCTTACGATTGTACTTAGTACGATAGAAACAACAAGTTCAGATCACACAACTACAAGAAAAGTAGTATTGGTCTAGCTTCACAATCCAAATGAAGTCTTCAAGTCGTTAACCTACAAGGTCTCGGTAGAAAGCTAAGGTTAAAGGAGAATGGACTCTATCTAATACAACTAGTATCACACAGGAGGTGTGGGGATTAGGTTAGAAACAAAGCGTTCAATATTCACCGTTGGATGAAAACCTGATTATATTCAAGCTAATATATTTCAACCATTAGATCGAAACTTAGCTTGTTACACACAAATGAAATGCACTTTTATCTAGGTTTGTGTAACCGTATCCAAACATGTACATCTAGTTGGTTCAACAGTAGTTAACCAAATGGTTAGCCATATGAGCACTTTCATATCAACCATATTCTTCTTTACCACAACTAGTTCAAATGACTCAAATGAACTAGTTAGAGAGTTGTTCAATTGCTTAGATCTTTATAATAGACACAATTGAAACAAAAACGATTTGATTCACTCGAATCGATTCATGAACTTTATAGCCACGATTTGCAAACTTGCATTCCTTAGTTTATATAAGTTTAAGTTCACGAATAAT
>NC_039360.1:124086572-124087040 GCF_003573695.1 Papaver somniferum
ATCAAAACCGAACACGAACTGAAATCAAATAGATGTTTCGCAATCCTCACGAGCCTTGAGGTCTTTGAGCTTGTGATTGACATCATCTACTGCTTCTTCAGAGAAGATATCCTCATTGAAAAGATCTTTAACATGCCTCTTTATGAGACCAATGTCAGAACTAACCTTTTTCAACTCAGTACTTAACACATCAAGACTCTTCAAAGTATCAACGAGCTGCAGTTTTGCTTCCTCAAAATATTTAAGAAAATCATGAACCACTTCCGCAGAAACCATATCCTCATTCTCAACATCCTGATGTGTATAGGCATAGTAACACGAGGCATTAGGATGATCATCTTCTACTAGGGTTCTTTCTTTTCTTACCTTGGACTCGAAACCAATACCTTTGTCAAGAAACCCTTTTGCAAAACCGCTAGAGTTAGAAGAAGACATTCTTGACTGACCACAAAAAAATCCCAGAGTATG
>NC_039360.1:124087050-124087767 GCF_003573695.1 Papaver somniferum
TTTATCTAGGTTTGTGTAACCGTATCCAAACATGTACATCTAGTTGGTTCAACAGTAGTTAACCAAATGGTTAGCCATATGAGCACTTTCATATCAACCATATTCTTCTTTACCACAACTAGTTCAAATGACTCAAATGAACTAGTTAGAGAGTTGTTCAATTGCTTAGATCTTTATAATAGACACAATTGAAACAAAAACGATTTGATTCACTCGAATCGATTCATGAACTTTATAGCCACGATTTGCAAACTTGCATTCCTTAGTTTATATAAGTTTAAGTTCACGAATAATCGTTTTTGGGAAATAACCAACTTAAGTACGCGGACTGGTACGCGGATTTAAGTACCTGGAATAAGTTTGTTTTCAATTCACAAACTCCGGCAGAAATTCTCGGGATGAGAACCTCCGACAGTACGCGGACTGGGTACGCGGACCCTAGTTCCGGTTTCCTTGAGCAGCAAAGTACGCATACTTTGGTTCAAGGAATAAGGACTTATACATGTATGAGTTACCACACAATGCTTATATCCAACCGTGGTTATATAATCTAAACTCCAATTTCAATCATTCAAACATTCTTAGAGGACGTTATATAGTTGTTGTTCACAAACCATCTTTCGTCAAAGCCATTTTCAAGTGATTGAAACTTAACATGACTTTGGTGACTCGTAAAGATGAACTTGGCCAAAGCGAAAGCTTACCAACACATATTTC
>NC_039360.1:124087777-124088245 GCF_003573695.1 Papaver somniferum
ATCAAAACCGAACACGAACTGAAATCAAATAGATGTTTCGCAATCCTCACGAGCCTTGAGGTCTTTGAGCTTGTGATTGACATCATCTACTGCTTCTTCAGAGAAGATATCCTCATTGAAAAGATCTTTAACATGCCTCTTTATGAGACCAATGTCAGAACTAACCTTTTTCAACTCAGTACTTAACACATCAAGACTCTTCAAAGTATCAACGAGCTGCAGTTTTGCTTCCTCAAAATATTTAAGAAAATCATGAACCACTTCCGCAGAAACCATATCCTCATTCTCAACATCCTGATGTGTATAGGCATAGTAACACGAGGCATTAGGATGATCATCTTCTACTAGGGTTCTTTCTTTTCTTACCTTGGACTCGAAACCAATACCTTTGTCAAGAAACCCTTTTGCAAAACCGCTAGAGTTAGAAGAAGACATTCTTGACTGACCACAAAAAAATCCCAGAGTATG
>NC_039360.1:124088255-124188834 GCF_003573695.1 Papaver somniferum
ATTTCAATCATTCAAACATTCTTAGAGGACGTTATATAGTTGTTGTTCACAAACCATCTTTCGTCAAAGCCATTTTCAAGTGATTGAAACTTAACATGACTTTGGTGACTCGTAAAGATGAACTTGGCCAAAGCGAAAGCTTACCAACACATATTTCGAAAAATAGATAGGCGATATAAACTCGTCTCGAAATAGCAAATCTGTATAATGAAATTTTGTATAGCAAAACGAATTTTGTCTCAAGATAGAAGATAGAGTAGATAGACTTTTGAGTGATAGATAAGTTCAAGTCTCCACATACCTTTTAGTCGATGAAGTTCCACCAGTTCGTTGAGTAGTTCCTCGTCTTTGTATGATGATCGCCATGGAGTCTTGATCACACCTACACTTTCTATCCTAGTCCGAGACTTAGCTAATAGTAGACTAGAAATCAAGACATATAGTTTTGATCACTAACATTGAAAAAAATGCTTGAGATAGCAACGATACTCGAGTTCGACCGAGCAGTGCTCTAACAATCTTCCCCTTTGTCAATTTTAGTGACAAAACTATCAATACATATGGATTACAAAAATAGATAAATAAACTTTTGTAGCTTCTCTTCCACATGCCTGATCTTCTTGGTTATTCAACATTATTCGAAATCTTCTTCACTTCCAAGTACTCCAATGATCCCAAAGGTTGTAAGTTTAGTATCACCGTTGTTGAAAATCCGTAGCCATAACAATGAGAAAACAAGAAATATCAATCATTGTTATACAGTGTCATAGTATTATTATACAACATCAAAATTTAACTGTATCGCAACTTCGGCAACAATACTATGGTGATATGTATTACTCCCCCTTAGTCAATACTCTATCTTACATGGAAACCACCCCCCTTTTTGTCAATAAAATTGGCAAAGGTACGAAAACTAGTGGGATCCTAACGAAATTTCCATAGACACATTTCATGACCAAAAGCAAGAACATATCAACTATGTAGATGCAATCATATAGCCGAAGCTAAATGCTTTCATCAAGGAGTTTATAAAGATACAAGATAACCCCTATAATATTCCACAGTCACACTCCCCACAAAGATTTGGCAATTAAGCACAAGTTCAATTAAGAACTCTCCCCCATAAAATGTCATTCCCGAAAGAACAACAAGAGCGACTTTACTTTTACAAGAAAAGAAGGATTTCTTTGGACATTACAAATCACATACAAATATGAATTTGAATCCAAAAATACTCAGTTACATTAACAACAAGAAAACCCATGATTAATTCAATCGGAATACACAGCTAAATTACCACAAGACTGTGATCAATTCAATTGGTCATGCTCGACATAAGAGAACTTACGGAGCCGCACAGTATATACATAAAATATGAATCATGGAAGATCAATACTGCGGAATAGACAAGGATTCATTCTATTTTCCATCACTATTTGCACAATGACATATAATAGACATAATCCTTGTAAACAAAAGTTCATCATATCTTCCATCAATACTTGCACAATGACATAATAGGCTTAAAACTTTTGTAATGTCAAAACTTCATTCATTCTTTTATCAATACATGCATATCGACATATGAAAGACTTAACTTTTAACAAGATATGGGACAATCTTAGTTCACGGAGGCAAACACACATATCCCATAACAAATTTGCAATATATAAAACCATAAAGATTAATACTCCAAAAATCATCTTCCAAACAAATTTTCAGAATTTAAACAAATAAACCTAAAAACATGAAGATGAAAACGTTGGACATAGCTCTGTGTAATCACAATAATGGCTATTCCAAACTCTAGTTATTATTCTAAATAATACACAAGAATAAAATTCTCATCAGAAGATTTACTAGAAAAAATAAAATCAACAAGATAAAGAGCAAGGACAGACTCTCAAGCAATCAAAACCGAACACGAACTGAAATCAAATAGATGTTTCGCAATCCTCACGAGCCTTGAGGTCTTTGAGCTTGTGATTGACATCATCTACTGCTTCTTCAGAGAAGATATCCTCATTGAAAAGATCTTTAACATGCCTCTTTATGAGACCAATGTCAGAACTAACCTTTTTCAACTCAGTACTTAACACATCAAGACTCTTCAAAGTATCAACGAGCTGCAGTTTTGCTTCCTCAAAATATTTAAGAAAATCATGAACCACTTCCGCAGAAACCATATCCTCATTCTCAACATCCTGATGTGTATAGGCATAGTAACACGAGGCATTAGGATGATCATCTTCTACTAGGGTTCTTTCTTTTCTTACCTTGGACTCGAAACCAATACCTTTGTCAAGAAACCCTTTTGCAAAACCGCTAGAGTTAGAAGAAGACATTCTTGACTGACCACAAAAAAATCCCAGAGTATGTGTACGAGACTCAAGGGTTTTGGTATTTAAATGGTTTCTTAGGGAAGGCAACTTTTAGGGTTTCTAGAAATTGATTCGTGACAGTAACACGGGTACTCGTACGAACACAATCTTGACCCAACAACAAAGGTACGCAACCGGTTGTAATTTTACGACAAGACAAAATTTCTACTGTGTGACAAATATCACAATTTTTTTGGCTCAATAAATTTTATATCTCAGTAGAGAAACGATATTAGAGCACAAAAGTAGCAGGCAACATAGTTGCAAAGAAAAAAAACTTCTTCGAAAAAGAGAAGGCAAAACGAAGAACCTCATTAGACAAAACCAATACCTTACGCAAAGTTGTATGCATACAATAGTTGAGTCATAAGCGATAAGAAGATATCTCAACTAAACAGAAAACAATTTTGACAGAAGTATACCCGATTATTAACACAACTTACCCAACAGGATTTTTATGAGTAAGTTCTCAACCCTTGTGATTAATTAGCACAAGATTGAGCTTTCAGCTCATTAGATGAACGAAATTCATGGTTGAGTTTCCTTTTCCTTTCAAGTCTAGGAAAAAATCTCTTTTGATGTGAAAAATTATCATAAAACTTACTGTCATCAAAATATGAGACATAGTTCGAGTTCTTACCAGAAGAATTTGGACTTGAGGAGGTTGAAAACCTGTTGACAATTTCTTTATAGCCTTCAATTATCTCCTTCAGGTTATTTATCATATCATCATTTTTTCTCCTTTCTCCTGGTATTTCGTTCACATCAAAGGTAATGTTATCTCCAGAGGAAACGAATTGATCTTTCCTTAGACGATTTTTGTTAAGACGTTTGCCCTGCTTTTGAGCATTCGAGGAACTCATTGAACTGACTTTCCTGGTAGCATACACAGGATAAGTGCGAAAACCAATTGGTTTAGACATTAGAATGTCAGTTACACCTTTAAGAATTAAGTCTAAGGTGTGTTGAAGTTGAACAATGGAATTGTTATTCAACCTAGAGTTTCTTTTTAGGTTAATAGGCCCTTTTTGAATCACAAAAGAGACATACTTTCTGATCATGAGAATGATTAGAATGTTTCGTCTTAACATCATCGTTTGAATATTTCTTCCTCCCATCTGATGTGCAACATCCTTGATTAATGGAGATTTTAGGCACATCTTTTTTAATAGGAAGGGATTCCGGTTTTACTTCTGAAACTGGAGCTCTTTTGGTTTCACGAGAAGTAGATGGTATAGAGGACTTTTTGACACATCCTTGAATGGAGATTTTATTCAAGCAATGTTCAATTTCCAAAACATCCTTTTCAAGGCTTGCCTTAAGTGGGATACGTGAAGACTGATCTTCAGTGTTTTTGGAATTGCAGTCTCTTACTACACCAAGAAGGACATTGGCATGGTTTTTCAACCGATTAAATCTATCATCTTGGATTCTAACAAGATTTAGAATCAGTTCACTCTCTTCAACTGTTTTCCTTTCATTAATAGAGATAGACTCTTTTGAAGGGTAATCGGAATAACACATGTCAGTGTCTGTCTGTCTCGCAGAACACTAGGTTCGTCTATATTTGAGATTGAAGAATTTTTCTCTTTAATACATACAGTCGAGACAGAACTTTTATTTCTGGTGATGCGTTTATCAGAGATAGCACTCTTTTCCATAGAGTCAGATCGCTACAAACATAGACTTGTAAGGTCTTTTAAATGTGTTTGCCTGCTCTGATACCAATTTAAAAAGCTGGGGTCTAACAACCACACTCAATATTTCGATTAGGAATCTGTATGGACTAACTCCAATATACTTTTAAGAGAATCAACTAGACAGTCAGACTCAATCTTAATAAAAGTATATCAAAGAGTTATATCTCTCTTTCTCGATTCAATACTTACTCAAGCAAATAGAAATCTGCGAGTCTAATTGAATACAAGAGAAATCACTTGAACGGTATCAAATACCAATGTTCAAGTATCAATAAATTTCAATCAACAACCAAAGGTTGGATTTCCAAATTGATCGATTTAATGCACAACCTGTGATATTTCATTTATATCACAAAATATGATGCGAAAAAGAAATAACACAGACACCAGAAGTTTTGTTAACGAGGAAACCGCAAATGCAGAAAAACCCTGGGACCTAGTCAAGATTGAACACACACTGTATTAAGCCGCTACAGACACTAGCCTACTACAAACTAACTTCGGCCTGTACTTTAGTTGAACCCCAATCAATCTCACACCGATCCAAGGTACAGTTGCGCTCCTTACGTCTCTGATCCAGCAGGATACTATGCACTTGATTCCCTTAGATGATCTCACTCACAACTAAGAGTTGTTACGACCCAAAGTCGAAGAATTGAATAAACAAATCTGTATCACACAGAAAAGTCTACGGTAATAGATAAATCTGTCTCCCACAGAAATACCTACGAGTTTTTGTTCCGTCTTTTGATAAATCAAGGTGAACAGGAACCAATTGATAAACCGGATTTATATTCCCAAAGAACATCCTAGTATTATCAATCACCTCATAATAATCTTAATCTAATAGCGAAAGAAGACATTGTGGAATCACAAACGATGGGATGAAGATGTTTGTGACTTCTTTTATGTATTGCCTATCGGAGAAATCAATCTCAAGCCAATCCTTATGATTGTACTTAGTACGATAGAAACAGCAAGTTCAGATCGCACAACTACAAGAAAAGTAGTATCGGTCTAGCTTCACAATCCAAATGAAGTCTTCAAGTCGTTAACCTACAAGGTCTCGGTAGAAATCTAAGGTTAAAGGAGAATGGACTCTATCTAATACAACTAGTATCACACAGGAGGTGTGGGGATTCGGTTTCCTAGGTGCTAGAGTTCTCCCTTGTATACTCTTTCAAATCAGAGTTTGCAATCAATGTTAGCTTAGAAACAAAGCGTTCAATATTCACCGTTGGATGAAAACCTGATTAGATTCAATCTAATATCTTTCAACCATTAGATCGAAACTTAGCTTGTTACACACAAATGAAATGCACGTTTATCTAGGTTTGTGTAACCGTATCCAAACATGTACATCTAGTTGGTTCAACAGTAGTTAACCAAATGGTTAGCCATATGAGCACTTTCATATCAACCATTTTTTTTTTTACCACAACTAGTTCAAATGACTCAAATGAACTAGTTAGAGAGTTGTTCAATTGCTTAGATCTTTATAATAGAAACAATTGAGACAAAAACGATTTGATTCACTCGAATCGATTCATGAACTTTATAGCCACGATTTGCAAACTTGCATTCCTTAGTTTATATAAGTTTAAGTTCACGAATAATCGTTTTTAGGAAATAACCAACTTAAGTACGCGTACTGGTACGCGGATTTAAGTACCTGGAATAAGTTTGTTTTCAATTCACAAACTCCATCAGAAATTCTCGGGATGAGAACCTCCGACAGTACGCGGACTGGGTACGCGGACCCTAGTTCCGGTTTCCCTGAGCATCAAAGTACGCATACTTTGGTTCAACGAATAAGGACTTATACATGTATGAGTTACCACACAATGCTTATATCCAACCGTGGTTATATAATCTAAACTCTCATTTCAATCATTCAAACATTCTTAGAGGACGTTATATAGTTGTTGTTCACAAACCATCTTTCGTCAAAGCCATTTTCAAGTGATTGAAACTTAACATGACTTTGGTGACTCGTAAAGATGAACTTGGCCAAAGCGAAAGCTTACCAACACATATTTCTAAAAATAGATAGGCGAGATAAACTCGGCTCGAAATAGCAAATGTGTATAATCAAAGTCTGTATAGCAAAACGACTTTTGTCTCAAGATAAGAGATAGAGTAGATAGACTTTTGAGTGATGGATAAGTTCAAGTCTCCACATACCTTTTAGTCGATGAAATACCACCAGTTCTTTGAGTAGTTCTTCGTCTTTGTATGATGATCGCCATGGAGTCTTGAGCACAACTACACTTTCTATCCTAGTCCGAGACTTAGCTAATAGTAGACTAGAAATCAAGACTTATAGTTTTGATCAGTAACATTGAAAAACATGCTTGAGGTAGCAACGTACACGAGTTCGATCGAGCAATGCTCTAACAAGTACTAGGTTAGGTAACTAGAATTTCTTGTTAAGGCATTCGATTAGACTTGAATAGCCGAAACCTCCACTTTGTTAAGTCTAACTAAGATCAGAATTAACTTAATTTCTCTTATCCGAAATCGAATTGTACTAAACAATTCATCCCGAACACCTTTTCTTTTGTTAAGCCATAAACAATTCATACAAACCAAATAAATCAACTTGCATAATTATTTACCTCAACCGGAAGCAATTGAAACAACATAGACATTAAAGTACTGCAATTGCACCGTAATTTCCTAAGCCTAAACAATTGATACAAAACCATAAAGCAAGATAACAATAGTTTTTCTTAACCGAAAACAATTGAATCACACACACATCCATAAACAAACAATGGAATAAAACATCAATTGTACCAAAATTTTATTAAGCAAAAGAAATAAATATATGCAATAAAATCAGGCTTTTCTTAAACAAGAAAACGATTAACTAACAAAGTCGTTACCTCAAATTCCGCATCCTCTTTACATTTTCTTCGCATCTTTCTGGGGAGGAATATCAGCATGTAGTCATCCTCTTGCAAGACAAAAGAACAACAACAAACACCAACCTTTACCATAGAAAGGTTGAAAATCGGTTTTAACTAATGCAAAGCAAAAGTTGAAACCCCGAAACACATATGCTTTTATACTAAACCAAAAGATTAGACATATTGTGACTTTTACACATATTTGTTTCAATCAGAACCCCTTATAATCCTTTGATAAATCCTACCAACATGTTCTAGAACTCAATCCCGCTAAACCAAAAAGTCACCCAAACCATAAGGATTCACACAATATGAGATCGAATATTAAGGTTATGAAAACCGAAAACATACATCTCATAAATCAATTTGCAATACACCATAAATATTCAACATAAAATAAATTATTGCAATTACCTCAATCTTTTAGAAAATTTAGTTACGAAACCAACGCAAAAAGAATGAGGTCATTCCGAGTTCAGACGAAGAAGCTATAGGAAAAACAGTTTTACACTTCTTCGTATTGACCAACCACTAGGATCGGCTACACAAATCCCAACTAGCTACTAGGATCGGTTACACAAATCCATAACTAGCTACTAGGATCGGTTACAGGAGTTACTAGTGAAGTATCACAATACTAAACTGTTTTGGCATAACTTTTGCATACGATGTCCGAATCCAGTAATGTTTTGCTCGTTTTAACCGTATAAACAAGAGCTACACATATACGATCAGTAGACATCAACATCATAAACTCAAAATTTCCGTTTCTATCAAAATCTTAAATATAGATAGAGAAAGTATGAGTATAGAAGAAAAAAAATCTCCCAGAAGATGTTAATTATTCATATAATAACCGAGAGATCATGTGCTTCCTCACCCTTCATAAGATTGAGCACAAAGGTGAGCATGCACATTCCAACACAAATAAGTTGTGTTGAGTTGATCCTTGTCTTGTTCGTCACGAGTGACAAAGTTTGACCTCTTGTTTGGTTTGTTTTCTCTTGTTGCATCTATTGTTTTTCTTCTTTGACTTGTGATGAACAGTGTTATTATCACAACGTTCACTAGTACAAGAGATTTCAGACATGATGTTTTTCTTTAGTCTTTGAAGAAAACTCTTGTAATTATTGTCTCCAATAATTAACAGCTGAGAGTCATTCTTGTGACTGACTTTTGGTCCCTTTTTGGCTATGAAAGATTTTGGGACCCATTTAGAGGAGGGTTTCGCAGGAGCAACTTTTTGCTTCATCCCATTAGAACCATTGTCCATTTGGATATTTTGCGAAACAACTTTTATCCAATTTGGAACATCAGATCTTTTCTTAGCATTTACAAAGTCATCTCTCTTTCTGTCTTTTATGATATGGCCTTGTCGAGCGATAGGAAAAATTTGAACTATCATTGTAATAATTATTTTGCCTAAGCTTTGGACAATATCGATCCGAGTTCCTTTGGATCAATCTTAGCAAATTCGTTTGATACGAATGAAAGTGTATCTTTTATCTTATGAATATTGCATCCCCATTCCACATGCCCTTTATTACCACAATAACAACAATGCTTAGTAACATACGAAGTCTGAGTTTTAATGTTACCTTTTTGAAAAAGTGGGGGTACAACAACCACACCCAATATTTCGCTTAGCAATCTGTATGGACAAACTCCAATATACTTTCTAGAGAATCAACTATACAGTCAGACTCAATCTATATAAAAAGTATATCAAAGAGTTTATATCTCAATCTCTCGATTTGATATATACTCAAGCAAATAGAAATTTGCGAGTCTTTATCAAATACTAGAGAGATAACTTGGATGGTACCAAAGACAAATATCCAAGTGTCAATCAATTTAAATCAACAACCAAAAGGTCGAATATTATAATTGATTGAACAATGCACAACTTATAATATTTCAATTATATAACAAAATATAATGCGGAAAATAAATAACACAGACACCAGAATTTTGTTAACGAGGAAACCGCAAATGCAAAAAAACCCCGGGACCTAGTCTAGATTGAACACACACTGTATTAAGACGACATTAGCCTACTCCAAATTAACTTCGGTCTGGACTGTAGTTCAACCCCAATCAATCTCACACTGATCCAAGGTACAGTTATGCTCCTACGTCTCTGATCCTAGCATGATACTATATACTTGATTCCCTTAGCTGATCTCACCCACAACCAAGAGTTGCTATGACCCAAAGTCAAAGACTTTAATAAACAAATTTGTATCACACGGAAAATTCTACGGTAATAGATAAATCCGTCTCCCACGAATATACCTACGATTTATGTTCCGTCTTTTGATAAATCAAGGTGAACAAGAACCAAATTGAAAAACCGGACTTATATTCCCGAAGAACAACCTAGTATTATCAATCACCTCACAATAATCCTAATCGACGCAGCGAAAAAAGATATTGTGGAATCACAAACGATGAGACGAAGTGTTTGTGATTTCTTTTATATCTTGCCTATCAGAGATATCAATCTCAAGCCAATTATTACAATTGTACTCGTACGATAGATACAACAAGATCAGATCACACAACTGCGAGAAACTAGTATCGGTCTGGCTTCACAATCCCAATGAAGTCTTTAAGTCGTAAATCTGGTTAAGAAGAAGAAACCAAAGGTTAAAAGAGAATCGATTCTAGCTTAGCACAACTAGTATCACACAAAAGGTGTGGAGATTAGGTTTTCCAGTTTCTAGAGTTCTCCCTTATATAGTCTTTCAAATCAGGGTTTGAAATCGATGTTAGCTTGATAACAAAGCATTCAATATTCAACGTTAGATGAAAACCTGATTTAGAATCAAGATAATATTTTTCAACCGTTAGATCGAAAACTAGCTTGTTACACACAAATGAAATGCACGTTTCTAGGCTTGTGTAACCGCACCCAAACTTGTACATTTGTTGGTTCAACAATAGTTAACCAAATGGTTAGCCATATGATCACTTTCATATCAACCATATTCTTCTTCACCATAACTAGTTCAAGTGACTCAAATGACCTAGTTAGAGATTTGTTAAATTGCAAGGAAATCTTATGTAACTACACAAGACACAATCGAAGAAAAAACGATTTGATTCACTCGAATCGGTTCATGAACTATATAGCCACGGTTTGCATTTGCATTCCTTAGTTTATATAAGAATAAGTTCACAAACATCGTTTTTAGATATAACCTACTCAAGTTCGCGGAATTAAGTTCATGGAAGGAGTTCACAAACTCCAGCAGAAATTCTTGGGTCGAGAATTTCCGCCAGTTCGCGGACTGAGTTCGCGGACTGAGCTCACGCCACATTCCGTTTCTATTGATCAACAAAGTTCGCAAACTTCGGTTCAAGGAATAAGGACTTATACATATATGTGTTTCCACAACAATGCTAATATCCTATCAATGGTTATGTAATCTAAACTCCCATTTCAATCATTGAAACATTCTCAGAGAACGTTATATAGTCGTTATTCACAGACCATTTTTCGTCAGAGCAATTTTCAAAGTAATTGAAACATAACATGACATTCTTCAATAGGTAAATATGAATTTGGCTAAAGCAAAAGCTTACCAACACATATTTCGAGAAATATATAGGCGAGATAAACTCGGCTCGAAATAGCAAATGTGTATAATCTAAGTCTATATAGCAAAACGACTTTTGTCTCAAGATAGGAGATAAATAGACTTTTGAGTGATAGATAAGTTCAAGTCTCCACATACCTTTTAGTCGATGAAGATCCACTGGTTCCTTGAGTAGTCCTTCGTCTTGCATGATGATTGCCATGGAGTTCTTGAGCGCAACTACACTTTCTATCCTAGTCCGAGACCTTAGCCATAGTAGAATAGAAATCAAGACTTATAGTTTTAATCACTAACATTGACAAACATGCTTGAGATAGCAACGCATGCGAGTTTTACCGAGCAATTCTCTAACACTTTTTGTGGATCCTCTTGCATTGGAGCTCGACGATTTTTCTTCTTCTTCTTCTTCTTCTTCTTCTTCTTCTTCTTCTTCTTCTTCTTCTTCTTCTTTTCTTATCTTTGTTCAACATTGTTGGTTTCTTGACATTAACAGAAGTCCTCTCTTTAATTGCTGCTGGTTGAACACGATTCTTAGGCTTGACTGGTTTTACTCTTTACAAGAAGTACGAGCATCTTTTACATCGGTGGAAGCCTCTAGTTTAGAAGAATTTGTAAATTTAACAGATTTTATCTCTTTGCTAATATTTTAAGCATTTATTCCCTTATAGCCCAATCCTCGTGTATCACGAACTTGCTTCTAACATTGAGGTTAAATTGTTTGAGCTAACATTGAACTTTTTAAGGTCCAAATTTTCTTCTTCCAACGTCTTGATTTTATCAAGAGCACTAGCTAGATCATCCTCAAGGCGTTTTTCTTGTGTGAGATATTCTCCTTTTTTCTCTTCAAAGTTCTTTTGTTGAGAGTTAATCCTTGCATCAGATTCAACAAGTTTCTCTTCCAACAAATATACTTTTTCAAAGGCCACATTACAATCTTTCTCAGATTTAGAAAGACTAGCACATATTTTGTCTTTAAAACTCTGTATTTGTTGTGAGAATTTTTCTTTCAGCAAATTATGCTCTTCATCGAGATTTTCAAACTTTAAAGTTAAATCTCGTTCTCTTTCAAGTGCTGAAAGAAGATCATTAGAACAAATAAGAATTTTTTTGCTCAATTCCTTTAGTTCATATGTTTTTACACTTGATCTTTCATCATAAATCTCAAGTATAGAACTCAAAGACATCTCGTTAGAGACATCATCAATTGAGCAACCTGAAATTGAAGAACTATCTCCTTTTGAGCACATATCTTGTGATACGTTAACTGAGTCTTTCTTTAGTTTTCACTCTCGATCGCTTAACTTTCTTTTGACTCATGTCTTATAGGTTGGATCGCACCAAACACAGATTGTTAGATCTTTTCGTGTTTTCCTGCTCTGATACCAATTGAAAAGACGAGGGTACCCAAATACACCACAATATTTTATTTTGGTCACAACCTATACAAGACCCACTGTGTATAAACCTCTTGGAGATACAATCACTCAAGGAATATTTCAACACAGTGTCCACTTGATATAGAGTTAGTCCGAACTGGCCTAACTCGTGAATTAAATATCAAAGGCAAGTGGAGAAAACCAATACACTTTGTGTGATTGTCTATGGATACAGAATCGAGACAATACAACAACAAAGTGATCACTTGATAAAAGGTACGGAAATAAATGAAACCAATAGGATTAATATCAAGTGCCATGTTAACGTACAACGTGCAATTTACGTTAATTATAATAAAACAATTATAAGGCGGAAATTAAAAGTAAATGGCACAACAAGATTTTGTTAACGAGGAAACCGAAATGTAGAAAAATCCCGGGACCTTGTCCAAAATTGAATACTCTCAGGATTAAGCCGCTATACAAAATCTAAACCAACTTCGTATAGTTGAGACCAAGCAACTAAACCTATAGTTCACCTAGTTCCGTATGTATCCCTGCGCCTCCAATTTGCAATAAGTCACGCACTTGGAATAATTCATTTGGTTCGTATTCCAAACAGTAAAGGAACAACAAATCTGTTCGGTAACAACTATTTTCAAACAACGTGATATGAGTTTTACAAAAGGCTCTTCCGTTTATCCCAATAAACTCCTTTGTCAGGTCCTTAGATCTACCTTTTCAACAACTACCAAAGTAAATTGAAGAGAAGAATACCCCACAGAAGAGGAACTCTTTGCATTTCAGGAGGATATGGGGGATGATGTTGGTGCATGTCCATCGAGTTTCCTTTGTCTCGGTGTCGAAGAAGTCGTTCCAAATCTTCACGAGTGATGAAATTGGATGGTTGGTTTTTCTCCAATGGACGTTCAGGATCAAAACGGGCCTCTTCATCTACAAAGGTGCGTCCTGCTGAGGTACTGGCGCCAAGGTATTAAAGGTGCTCCTCATTGGCTCTGGTTGGCGCGATTCCTGTGGTAACCGCTCTGTTAGTGTCTTGAGGAAATTAAGTACCTCTTTATGAGTTGAAGCCATGTCCCTCTGAGCCTTAGCAAGACCTTCCTGTATTTCCATCAAATAACCAATAGTAATAGGGGGTCGGCCTCCTCTGGTTCCTCCGGTCTCTCGTTCCGATGGTGGAGTGGCAGCGGCTCTAGTGACAACTGGGGGTGTCACACTTGAAGAAATATTAGGGTGGCGGCAGAGGGTGTGGCTCTGGTGATCGGAGGTGTAACGCCTGAGAGAACGTTTCCTGCGCCGCTGGCGTTGATCATGCTGACAGGTGGTACATTGATGTCACTGGAAGGAACGTTGATACCAAAGCCGTTTTCAGCGCTGGTGGCCTCAGGGTTTGTTGCTGACCCGGACCTGAGCTCTACCATCTTGAAATTGGGATTAGAAAAAATGAAACTAAATTGGAATTTGATATTGCAACCGAGAGATTAATCTCGAACTGTGGTCGCCAATTGTTTGTGGGTAAAAACTGTTTCTGCTGGTTTTGGTAAATTTGGGTGTGTGGATGAGAAACAAATCTAAACCTAAAACAAATGCACCGCATGGGAGTACTTTAGATTCGAGAGATCAATTTGTAAAATCCTGGCCTAAACCAAGAAATGGCCGTTCTAGTCTTGCTCCGGTCACAAAGTGAAGGAGAAGGGTTGGTCTTAGGGAGGAAAGCGAAGAAGGTGTTGAGAACAGAATGGTTAATTCTGAAGGTGTGTCTATTTTATGACTTGTATTAGAATTTGGAACTGGCTTGCGGAATATAAGCTATCAGTTCTTTTGTATTTTTATGGATACTGTGTTGTTGCTCTAACCAAAACTTGTTGTTTTGTTGAAATGGGTAAAACCTATTTATACATGTCACATTGAACGCACCCTGATGTAGAAAGTGGGAGTGATTGAGTGATGGAGAAGTGGGGTCATGTGTAAATGCCAGAGACCACGTTCCCACTACGAAGGAAACTGGTTAGTTTACACCTACTACTTCTCACCGCCACTAACTGCCCTGCTTTCTGACACTTTCTTATAATGGGCGTGTTGCACGCCGCACGCTATAAACCGCCAGACCAATATCCTGATGAGCATCCCCCAATTTGTGACATATTTGATGTCTCGAGCATTTTTATGGAAAATGTGTAGCAGATTGTTGAAAGAGTCTTGTATGCAAGACTAAGCTATTCTGATTAATTGTATGCCAACTAAGCAGCAGATAGCCATGTGTGGCAAGTCAAGTCAAGAGACTTGCGCAGGAAAATATCATGTGATGCTATTAGGCTTGTCTTGGCTGGTCGTCTAAAACTTGCCACAGACCTGTCAATTCTGTGGCGAATTTGGACGTCTGAGATTGTGGCATGTGAGAAAGGGTGGTCGTTGATTATGGCCAAATTCCATTGGCATCTGATAATAACAAAGTGGAGTCATTGGCATATGCCGATGGTATGATGGCATATTTAACGCATGTCAGTGGCATAGTGGCGCCTGGCGTAGCCGCGTCAGCTATTTTGGCATATTGGTGTTAGACCCAAATATAGGTCCGACAACATTGGCTCCTGTTTCTATATCAAACTTAAGGCCTTAGGAGAATTACTTGACTTGGTTGGCGTGGAAATTTTATCTAAATTAGGGTTTGGCATATCGAAACCCTAATTAGCGCGTGTGGCATGGCCGCGACGCGGTGACGTTTTTATGAAATCGGTGCCATGGCCACATTAAAGGAATTATGGCGGGCCATAATATGGGAGTAACCACAGACGCAAGGATGTCCACGGGTGATTATAGTATGGCGCCGTTTTTAGGGTTTGTCGGGTCCCACATGGCTCATGGCATGTTGTGGGGCCAAAGTGGCGTAATTTGGGCCACAACTGGAAATTAGGGTTTCGACTAATTCCACTAAACAAAAGTCGTGCTTCTGATTAGAATACCCTAATTGGAATTTGTTATGGCGTTGGCCACGAACAGGAGGTGAGTTAGCACGTAGGCGCGCTATTTATGGCACATTGACACGTTCGGCATGCTACTGCGGCATAGTGGCACGTTTGGCATGCACGTTTAGTGGATTGACGCGACATGGAATGTTTGGCATGCCATTAACATGCGGAGCGGGATGAAACGTTTGTCATGTTCGTTTGGCATGCCATTGGCATGTTGGCGCGGTTTTGGAAAGCCAATTTGGCATTGTGACCATCTGGCGCAATTTTGCCTCTTTTAATACTATGGCAGGTTTAGAGCGACCTGATTGGTCGATAAAAAGATTGGCCGGCCAAGCATGGGCGTGGCCACACTTCCAGTGCGCGTGGCGGATTTAAAGCGACCTGATTGGTCGACGGGAAATAGGGGTCGATCGGGAAACATGGGGTGTGGCCTCTTGCAAGTGATGTCGTATGGCCTATGGCATGGCCACACCTCTCTTTGTTGCTGCTCCTATTCCGCGGTTCCTTTTATTCCTTATTTTCTGATTTTGGGTAGGATTTTGCACCTACTAATCCATGGCGGATTAATTTCCTAGTTTACCTAAGCTTAGTTTCGACCAACTGGGTCTAATATACTACACAGGGCGCAAAACCCTAATCTTTTCAAATCAGGTTAATATTTGAATCTTGTGAATTATCACAAAATTGATTGAATTCCGTGAGTTCTTTAAGTTTATTGCTAGAGAGTAGTATGTTTTCCGATTGAATACTTTTATGCAAGGACCTTAACCTTGATATTTTCGGGAAATTCGTGCTACTCTGCTGCGACTGAGCAGAAATTGTCATGCCGGGGAACATAGCACAGAAAGCATTCAAAGAAACTTATATTAATTGAATAATACAGGAAAAGTGCCGAAATTTACAGAATATCTGGGATTGTTGCTACATGCACCATTCTGGATAAATTTCGTGCGGATATATTGAGTTGCTCAATAAATACGCCAGTGGAGAGGTTGAACACTCATTACTTTTACATGGGTCTGTCTCTTTGCAGAGTGACAACATATTAAATACTGGCGTAAGGTTCAGGTTCTGGAATTTCTGCTGAGTTTGGAAGGTATGCGTACCAGTTCGCGTACTGGCGAAACCCAAACTTAGTCTGGCCATTTAGGTACGCGTACCCGTATGCATACCTAAGTGGATAATGTTCTAAAATCGGTTTTCTCATGAACTAATACATTTATATATATAATAAGGAATGCAATCTTTTGCAAAACGTGACTATAATGTTCATGACTTGATTCAAGTGATCAAAATCGATTTTGTTTCAATTGTGTCTTGTATACATCTATGAGAATATAAACAATTAAACAACTCTAAAACTAGTTTCATTTGAGTCATTTGACTAGTTATGGTTAAGATGAATATGGTTGATATGAAAGTGTTCATATGGCTAACTTCGGTTAACTACTGTTGAGCTAACAAGGTGCACATGTTTAGGTATGGTTACTCATATCTAAATGAAGTCACTTTTCATTTGTGTGTAACAAACTAAGTTCGATCTAACGGTTGGAAGATATTAGCTTGAGTCTAATCAGGTTTTCATCTAACAGTGAATATTGAATGCTTTGTTACCAAAGTAACATTGATTGCAAACGAAGACTACATAAAGGAGAACTCTAGCAACTGGGAAACCTAATCCCCACACCTCCTGTGTGATATTAGTTGCGACTAGAGTCGATTCTCCTTTAACCTTAGGCTTTTCACGAAACCCTATAGGTTAACGACTTAAAGACTTCATTGGGATTGTGAAGCTAGACCCAACTATTTTCATTGTAGTTGCATGTTCTGATCTTGCCATGTTCTATCGTATTGAGTGCTATCTTCTCTAAGATTTGCTCGAGATTGATTCTCCGATAGGCAAGATAAAAAGTAGTCACAAACATCTTCGTCTCATCGTTTGTGAAATCGTGAGATTGCAACCGAGAGATTAACCTCCCACTGTGATCGCCAATCTGTGAGTGGGGAAAAAGGATTTGCCGGTTTTTACGGAATTGAAGAGTCGACCGTGTGGAGACTCCTTGAACCGAGAGAAATGTTGAACCTCACACATATGCACTGCAAAAAGGGAGTGCTTTAAGTTCGAGAGATCAATCTGTAAGACCCCGGCCTAAACCAAGAACAATGGCCGTTCCAGAATCAATTCGATCACAAGAGAGGATGGGTTGATCTGTAGGAGGGAAGCTGGGAAATGCGTGAGATCAATGGTGATCTGAGATTGTAGGTGTGTTGTGAATTCAGCGTGAAAATGCTCTGAATGACTGAATTTTGCTCAATTGAGAGTAATTTCTGTGAGTTCGTGTAGACGAAAGATTGTCTGTATGAACTTTGATGAGAAATTGCTCGTTTTGGTGAATATTGTTCGATTGTTAAAAAAACTTCCCCTCTTCAATCAGGATTCAGAGACATTTTATAATGCGGGAGTTGAAAACACCATGATCCCATGAAGTGTGACAGTTGCTGGAATCAGAGAGTGGGAAATGGGGAAATTGTGTTAAAATCAATTACTCATCGTGCGGACACTTGGTTAACCTTCCACCCACTACTTTGCTGACTCTTCCAACTGATTGCACGATTTGCTCACATTCTCGTCATGGGTGACCACACGTGCCGTAGACCGCCAGACCAAAACCCTAGTTAATATCCCCCCATGTGACACGATTGAAATCTCGTGATTGTGGAGTCAGTTGCTGACTTTATGGGTTGATGAGTCCATGTAGCGCTGAGTTGAACATGATTAGAAAATGTTTCGAAACTCATGAATTTAATGTGTCTGCTGAGACGAGGTATTATTATAACCTAAGACGAGCAAAACTGTGTTGCTAAATTGTTGAATATTGGTAGTTGAACCAATATTCTTTGATTTGAGCAAATATTGCTAGTCTGAGCGAATATTGTTAATTGAATAAATATTGTCGGTTCGAGCGAATATTGCTAGTTCGAGCAAATATTGTTCTTTTGATGAATTGTTGGTAACTGGACCAAATAAAATAGTAATTTAAGTTACTGACTGCTGGGTCGAGCAAAATAAATATGAATATCAATCATGGAATCAACATAAAATTATCAGAGTGTTTGAATCTGCACAGAATCACGTTTCTGCAGAGCTCTGGATTCAAAACCCTAATTTTACCGAAATGATGGTTTATTGCAAATCAACACGGGACCGGCTACATGGGATGACGGGTTCACCATATAACTCCCAATGCTCGAATGAGCAAAAATACCAAAGTCTCTTGAGGACCAGTTGGTGAAAGAATGATTAAATGCTGGTTTAATCATTTACTGAAATAATGCTCGTATGAGCAACATATCATAAAACCTGATATAGAAAATATGAGGGGCCGACCAAGAGGTCATGAGACCGACTCTTGATGGTCGTGGGACCATTATATGGTCGTTTGAGCGAACTTCCAATTGTTTGGAAAGAGTTCGAACCTAATATGAGCAACTGAGCAAATTAGGTTAAAATCATTAAAACATGCGGGACCAGCTGTTTGCAAGGCTCAGGGTCACCCTTGGTCAGTCAAGGGGATGTGCCCGTGTCACCATAGTGTCCGTGCTTCAGTCCTGAGAATTTTGATATTTTCTGATGCACGTTTGAGCAACATTTGGAGAAAATATCCAAAATCCATGGTTTTGCTGAAACCGGCAAAAATACATGAGATGATGAAAATAATAAATAAACAAGGAATCACAAGTTGTGGGATCGGCCACGACTAGGGCATGGCCGGCCGGCTGACACGCGGTCCCACATGCTTTTCCCAGTTTTATGTGATTTTATGTATTTTTCTCTGATTTAAGGGAAATTCCATGAAACTTGAGAGTTTGGCGAAATTAGGGAACTTCCATGAGATGAGAGACATAAATTAAAATATAAAATAGGGAATGGGATTGTGGGACCGACAATGGCCGTGGCATGGCCGGCCGGCCAATGGGCGCGGGCCCCAAGGCACTCTTGCACCATTTTGTCAGAATCCTCGTTCGTTCGTATTTTCAAAATGCTCGTTCGTCCATTCAGAATGCTGGTCTGTGTATTATCTGCTAATTACACTTGCACCATTTTGTCAGGGCTTATTCGATGCCCAGATGCCTGTTTCGTTGAATATTTATTACTAACATGTGGAATTATGCTGGGAAGAACCACAAATTGAAGTAACGAAATATAACGAGGAATCGTAGAATATTGCTGAATATTCAGGCGATTAATTGACGACTCGTAGAATATTGCTGGATATTCAGACGATGGATCGTAGAATATTGCTGGATACGATTTAAGATAATTAATTGCTGGCGTTATACTAGAAGGGCTTCCTGTCTAGGAGCATTAATTATCTGAGGGTTGATCAATATGAACTTGCTGGAGCGTCATATTCCTCTTGTATAGTCGGGGAAAATCTGGTTACATCCCGAAGACATTGTCGCTCTATACTAGCAGACATGCTGTCTAGGAGCCGCCCAATATTTCGATTCTACACAGTATGAGATGTGTCGTGGCCTCAGCTGAGAGACTGCACATCTTCATCTTCTCTGAGAAACTTTCTCCATCAGAGGTGGCATGAGCTTTCATGCACAGAGACATGAGTCTCGATACTCATCCGATTGCCGGATCCGGAGTAATTACCGAAATTGCTCAGTATTCATGAGATGTGACGTGGCCTCAGCTGAGAGAGTACACATCTACACGTACTCTGAGAGACAACCTTCTTAGTCAGAGATTTATGATATGAGATTTCATGCTTTAATGAGAGACATGAGTCTCAATACTCATTCGGTTGCCGAATTTGGAGTATAGTTTTACAATTCTACCCTTTGTCGAAAATCCACCATCTACATTAAGTCCCCTGCTTAGTGAGGAACAGTCATGTTCCTCAGTCATCATTTCATGGTGATTTTCCAGGTATAAAAATAAGTAATTGAACTTAGTTTTTTTTAAAATAAGATATTACCGGATTTCGACTGAATGAGCAAACCATGGTTTGAGCGGAAACCTCTGTGGCATAATAGAGCGTCATCAAGTGAACATAAAACCGTGTAGAACCGCTGGTTCGATGGTGGAACCTTGGTTGGTTTAGGATTCACGGGTCGGGCCCAAAAGGGAAATCCTTATGGAATTAGGCTTTGGAAATAAAATTAGGTATAAAAGGGATTAATTCTCTCTTTTTTTTTATTCTTCTTCCCACGACCACCATCCTCTTCATCACCTTCACGTCCGAGCTTGACAGGAGCAGGAAGGATTTTCGCCGGAGCGTCACCGTCCGTCCGACCGGAGCTAGCACCGTCCGGCGCCGACCAGGTGCGTCCAGTTTTTTTTTCCAGATGTTTGATGATTCCATGAGTGTTTCATGCTTTCACCATATCAAAATACTATACATGTGTATATGTTGATGTGGGTTTTGTAGAAAACCCTTGTTTTATCAAACGTATGTTTGTTCGATCGTTAGTTTTGAAAACTAATAAAAATCCCTGATTTATGAGAGTTTTTTTTTTATATATGTGGACTTAGGTCCAGTGATAAAACTTAGTGTATGAGATTTCATGTGAACCAAGATTTTACCTTAATAGATGTGAGCTTTCACAAAACCGAAATAAACTCCGTTTTAAAGGATAATGTTTTTTCGAGGAAAATATATATATATATATTTATGTATGTAAACTTATGTCCGGTGATTAAACTTTATTTATGAGCTTTCATGAGAGTTAGTATTTTATCACAATAGGTGTGAGCTTTCACAAAACTAGCATAAACCTTCATTTTTAATAAAACACTAATACGAAGGAAAATAGATTTTTTTTACATGTAGCCGTGACATATTTTATGTGAAACATGATGACATATTTTATTCACATGGATTTGTTCTTATTAGATAAATTCTGAAAATTTATATGAACAAATTGCATTAATTATCGTTTTGTAAAATCAAGTCATGGGTTTTGAGTAACCTTCAAATTATACAACTTATTTGTGATGAAGTCATGTATTATTGTAAATATCATAGTTCAGAGTTGTGTGAATGTTCACATTATGAAAATTATGTACATGATTTTATGAGAAAATCATTTTCCATAAACTAATGAAGTGTTGTTCGTTATTGCAGGTTTCAAGGAACGAATTGATTTCGTGTGTTAACTCTTGTATTGCAACAACTATTGTTAGTGAAATTGAAAGAGGTAAGAGTTCAAGATTTACCGTTTGGAGACACCGGCGTTTTAATTTGCATGATTCTATCATCTTATTGAATTCGCGGATGACTGAAACATTGTGTGGATTTCACAGCAGCTTTGCGAGGATGTCTGATTCTCCAGCCAATGACGCTTCCAGAGATGAAAGGTGTGAAGATGATGATATCTCCATAGAGGAAACATGCACGGATGAGACTTCCGTTGGTGAGGAAGACGAAACACCTGGAGTCAAGAATGTCCCAAACATAGACGACGCTTTCTTTGAGGTTGAGGAGCCCGAAAATCGTCTCAAGTCCCCGGTATATCGCCTTATGATCAATCCCAGGACGGTCACTCAAAAGAAATTAGTGACTCCTCGTGCTACTATTCGGTTATGTCTTGAACGAGGATTATTCCAGGCTTCAATGATTGAATTCAAGCTTTCTCGACGCCCTTTAGAGAAGTTCTCGGGATGGTCTAGACACATGATGGGATTTCCTCGTGTTAGAGCTATGCTGGATAGAGCACAAATTACCAGGGCCGTTCAAACATCTGGATATTTGTATATTTTTCATGACACACGAGGTATTGTAGCTCTTCTTGCTCGCTGGTGCATCCCAACTCATACGTTTATATGCAGCTGGGGAGAGTTCACTATTACCTTGGAAGATGTAATTTCTTTGTTGCATCTTCCAATTACAGGCAACTTTCCTGAAGAACTTTGGACTGCGGAAGAGAAAACAGTTTCCAAAACTTTAATAGCTGAGATGGAGAGAATCAACAAGGTTTTTGGTAAAGGTTGTTACGCTCATTGGTTGACACATTGATGGCCACGAGACGCCCCTCTTGATGAACCCGACGGTATGTTGTCTATTGTTGCTTTCTTGTGCTTATGGCTGTCCAGAGATGTGTTTGAAGATGCTGGTACCTTGTTGAAGCCGTTTGTAATTCCTTTCGCTATTAAACTGGCTCAAGGTGAACAACTTCCGCTCGATAGCTTATTCTTGTGTTCTTTATATTCTAACCTGGACTCTTTAGTCGTAGACTCCAGTGTTTCGAACGGCTTCATGAAGATTGAATGCCATGCCAATACAATGTTCCTCCAAGCTCTGATGTGGGAGCATTTCCGAAACTATGCACCCATTCCCCGTAGTGTCTTACAAAGTCTGAACTCTGCTGATGCTCGACATATCTTCCATGAGAAAGACAACGCTAGGATTATGCGCTGGTCTACGAAGCAAATTCAGTCCAAGACACGCTTCATCGACGTATTAGATGACGAGTCTGAGTTCAACTTCCGTCCTTGGGTGGTGGTTCCTCCTCACGTTTCTCAATTGAAGACTTTCAATGCTGGAGAAAGTAAGTATTTGAAATCCGGTGCTGATTTGAGTGATGGCGAAAGTTCTTTCATGCTGAGTTGTACTCCCGGTCACATAATATCAGCAGCGTATGGAGATTTTTCGGTGGAGGAGTATAATATTGACAGAACCGCCCGTCAGATGGGTATGGACCAATGTGTTCCAACCTTCAGAAGAAGAAGACCATCAGTGGAACAACTTAAGACTTGTTTAGATCACACACATGATGAAGGGATCTCCTATTGGTTCCCTTGTATTGATCGAACCACGTACGTGACTCCAGGTTACATGGAATTCTGGGATCAGCAGCTTGAGCGTCTTACTGATTTTATGTGACGGCCTCCCAACCTTTAGTGAAGGATCCACCTTCTTCTGAGATGAGTTCCTTTCGTCCCAGACTAAGGAATATTTCTGGTGGTGACAAACGAAAGACATCTCCAGGAGGTTCACCGGTATGTATTCTTTTGCATATTCCTCATACAACTCGTATAATCGTCTTTAATTACTACATCAATTTATTTTGCAGGAGGGTCGTGCTGTGAGACCTCGAATTGAAGTGAATTTCTCAGAGGTGGAGGCAATTTCCCACGGTGGAGAAGGCAGGAGCAAGAATTGCAAGTTGTTGCCCAACACCATAAAGTCTCCAGTCGCCTTTTTGGTGAGTTGTTAATATTTTTTCGCTGTGACTTCTTCTATCCGCATTATCAGGATCTCAAAAACAATATTTGTTATTTGTTTACAGGAATTTGCTCCGTATAGTATTGACGGTCTTCGATTCTCTGCTGCTGGGCAGACGACTTCTGATTTGAGCGTTGAAGAAGAAGTTGCCGTGAGTAATTTCCTTTACCATCGTACATAAACGTTTCATGTGAAGATGCTAATTACTTGATAATATGTTCAGGAGGATGTCATCATGGAGGCGGAAAGTGCTGATGTTCGACCTTCCTCTGAGAATATAGATGAAGGCGCTTCAAAGATTCGGAGCCAAATAGAAGTAATGAACCCCTTGTCGTTAATACAGACGATCATAATTCCATGAGTACTTCGGAGACCTCCAAAGTAAGTATATACCCTGTAAACTCTTCATAGAAGTATGAAAGTGATGATTTGTGAATGAATGAATGAGAATCTATGTGTATATATGAAAACACTTGGTCGAGCTTTGTCGTCAGAAAATTCAGAACCCAGTTTTTTACCAAAAACGCCGTAAAATCTTCATCTGGAGTCGGATTTTCAATATCTGCATATGTATTCTCAAGCCCAGGAAATTTCCAGGCTTTGTCTACGAATATTTTTAAGGTTTGAGCACGTTTAGGGCCTTAAAAAGACGAAATAGTAAACTTCCAGGAGACATTCAGAACTTTTTCAGATTGCATGTTGCCCGATGTTTCGACCACAGCTCCTAGCTCGTTCGCCCAATTGCCATGAAATTTTGAAATGTTGTAGAGGACTTCCATACTAAGAGAATGGTATATGAAACAACTCTAGACTCCATACCAATTACTCCCAGTTCATCATTGAACACAGGGCAGTATAAAATTTCTTCAGCTGAGTTTCTTTGAAAACGTGTTTCATGACTTTGATGCTACTTGTACACGTCTTAGATGCATGATAAGGAACTTAGATGATGTTAGTTCACTTACTTTATTAATTTTATAATCGTATTGGATTTCTGATGTAGTTTTTAAGTGGTAGTAAAGTTCGTGCAACTCGGACTTGTGTAGACTTGATTCTAGACTTAAATACTAATTCTAATAAATTTATACAAAAATATGGTAGCAGTATCGGGAGAAACTGGGACTTAGGATTCCACCAAACTCACAACATAAGGTTCAAATATTAATTCTTTTAACAATTATAGATCAATAAATACATGGACTCTTATTTTTGCCAAGGTAGATTCTCAAAACTTTAGTTGTAAATCCTAGCATGGGACATCAAAACATCTAAGCAAGCATGACCCATCAAACGAGATGACAACTAATTAATCAAAATCATAATTCAATTTTAATTAGTGAAAAAGTCATATAAGAATTAAATATAATTACCCAAGTATGATATTAGGCTTCCTCCGTCATCCCAGTGTTGGGGTTTAGCTCTTCATGGTGAAAACACGCTCAAAATAATATCTCGTGGCTCAAAAGGTGTTTTTATTGAAGGTATGTGAGAAAAGAATGAAAGTAGCTTAATCGTAACAGTTATAATTGTTACAGATCGAGTGTTACAAGGAATTGTTGCAAAGTGAAATAATTGTTACTAATGGACTGTTACAGGATTTGAAATTTAAGACCCTATGAACGACTGTCCTGCACAGCTGTATGTTCTTCAGCTTCGTTTTCTTCATGCTGCTGCTGCAACTCCTCCTGCATCTTGAGTTTCGGCTCTGCAGAGACATAGAAACTTCCACAAACTCCCTTCTAAACTTGCCTGTGACTCGTACTAACCCTTTTATACAGCACAGGGTAATTAAATCCCGAGAATCTCTATCTTTTCTTCGACCAAAAGCTACGGGAAAATATTTCCTTTCTTTTGTTTCACGCGGCTTATGTTTCAACTGAAACTCTTCGTATGGGATAGAGTTGAATCTAACAGGGAATATCTTCTCTATAACCTTCCAAAATAATCAAAACAGGACCAAGATTATCTGCATGTTGCCGTAAATAGCTTTTCCCTCCATGTTTAACAAAAACTCGAAAATACTTCATTTTTAATCGAACCCGAAGCTATTACCATCTCTGTTTAGTCTTGACACGTCTTTACCAATCCAAAGAAGCAATCGGATCTGCCCAAAACTCGAAAAAATTCAATCCAGGGAGGTTCGCAATTTTATTTTGGGGAAATTAGGCTCAGACCCAACCCATGGATAACCCATAATATGAGGCCCTTAATTAAAAAAAGTTTAAATCTAGGCCCCGAGTTTTTAAAAGACCTTGATACCCTTATGCATATTGTCAAGCCCATAATTAAATAAAATTTAAATCTAGGCCCAAAATTATTAAATCTAGGCCCGAAATTATTAAAATACAGTGTGAAGGTGTAAACAGAAGTTACACATGCATATGGCATGTGTAACCAGAAGTTACACATCTTATGATATGTGTAATGCAAAGTTACACTTGTATATATATATGTAGAAAATAAACATCAAAAAGAAAACACAAAAGAAATACATGTATTACTTTAATATTCATTTACAACAATTTCTTAGCATGTGTAACTAGAATTTACACACACATCTGTCTAGTGTAATTGAGAGTTACATATGTGTCTATCTAGTGTAATTGAGAGTTACACATGCATCTGACTTGTGTATTCAGCGTCAACTCCAGCTCCAGCGAGACCATTACCACATTTAAGCAATTAGCTTTTAAGAAGTTATCTGAAACCTAAAATATAACAACAAACAATCAGTATTTATAAGATTAAAATGAACAGTACATACAACAGTGTATATTCAGTTTCACAAGCATCTGATTAGATGCATCTGAATTGTGTAACTGAGAGTTACACATGCATATAACATGTGTAACTAGGAGATACACATGCATCTGGCTTATGTAACTAGGAGTTACACCTGCATATGAAATATGCCATTTATCATGAACTTGCAAGCGTAAGTTACCTAAAGCAAAGTATGTGTAAGTAAAGGTTACACATCTAATTAGCATATGTAACTAGAAATTACACATCTATTTAGATTGTGTAACTAGAAGTTACACATGTAATTAGCATGTGTAACTAAAAATGACACATCCATACCAAAACACCATCACTAAGACAAGCAGAATGTAAAGTAGATCCAAATTACAATGTCTAACACATCCATACCAAAACACCACCACTAAGACAAGCATAATGTAAAGTAGATCCAACTTACAGTGTCTAATACAGCTCTAACATCCATACCAAACCTCTCAGCTTCATACCAAAACACCACCACTAACTCCAAATACAAATTATCCTCCAAATATCATCCAGTACCACCACCACCACCACTGCTTCCTCATCCTCCTCCAAAACCTGCACCTCCACCATCAACACCACCACAACTTAATAACCAATAGCTTCCGACAAGCTAAACAAAAAATGAGTCATCAACATACTCAACAGGAGAAATATATCATATGCAGAAAGAAATAGATACAAATGTGTCTTAAAGATACAAATGCTACAACTATTTACAAATACACATGCAACAGGATATATATGTGTAACTTCAAGTTACACATGCTAAAAATAAAACTGGATATATACGTGTAACCTCAAGTTACACATACTGTAACAAAAAACAACATGACTACATTATCAATTTGAAGTTGTTCTTCTGAAACAACATTGTTTCTTCATCCTCTTCTCAGTATAAAAAAAAAAACTCACAAAAAATTCACAAAAAACAAGAGACAAACAGAAAAATAAAAATTCCATGCTAAAAATACAACTGGATATATATGTGTAACCTCAAGTTACACATACTGTAACAAAAAACAACATGACTACATCATCAATTTGAAGGTGTTCTTCTGAAACAACATTGTTTCTTCATCCTCTTCTCAGTATTAAACAAAAAACTCACAAAAAATTCACAAAAAACAAGAAACAAAGAGAAAAATACAAATTCCATGCTAAAAATACAACATGATATATACGTGTAACCTCAAGTTACACATACTGTAACAAAAAACAACATGTCTACATCATCAATTTAAAGTTGTTCTTCCAAAACAAGATTGTTTCTTCATCCTCTTCTCGGTATCAAACAAAAAACTCACAAAAAATTCAATAAAAATAAGAAACAAATAGAAAAATACAAATTCCATGCTAAAAATACAACAAGATATATATGTGTAACCTCAAGTCACACATACTGTAACAAAAAAAAACAGCATGTCTACATCATCAATTTAAAGTTGTTCTTCTGAAACAAGATTTTTTCTTCATCCTTTTCACAGTATCAAACAAAAAACTCACAGTAAATTCATAAAAAACAAAAAACAAACAGAAAAATACAAATTCCATGCTAAAAATACAACATGATATATACGTGTAACCTCAAGTTACACATACTGTAACAAAAAACAACATGTCTACATCATCAATTTAAAGTTGTTCTTCCAAAACAAGATTGTTTCTTCATCCTCTTCTCGGTATCAAACAAAAAACTCACAAAAAATTCAAAAAAAATAAGAAACAAATAGAAAAATACAAATTCCATGCTAAAAATACAACTGGATATATATGTGTAACCTCAAGTTACACATACTGTAACAAAAAACAACATGACTACATCATCAATTTGAAGGTGTTCTTCTGAAACAACATTGTTTCTTCATCCTCTTCTCAGTATTAAACAAAAAACTCACAAAAAATTCACAAAAAACAAGAAACAAAGAGAAAAATACAAATTCCATGCTAAAAATACAACAAGATATATACGTGTAACCTCAAGTTACACATACTGTAACAAAAAACAACATGTCTACATCATCAATTTAAAGTTGTTCTTCCAAAACAAGATTGTTTCTTCATCCTCTTCTCGGTATCAAACAAAAAACTCACAAAAAATTCAAAAAAAATAAGAAACAAATAGAAAAATACAAATTCCATGCTAAAAATACAACAAGATATATATGTGTAACCTCAAGTCACACATACTGTAACAAAAAAAAAACAGCATGTCTACATCATCAATTTAAAGTTGTTCTTCTGAAACAAGATTTTTTCTTCATCCTTTTCACAGTATCAAACAAAAAACTCACAGTAAATTCATAAAAAACAAAAAACAAACAGAAAAATACAAATTCCATGCTAAAAATACAACAGGATATATATGTGTAACCTCAAGTTACACATACTGTAACAAAAAAACAGCATGTCTACATCATCAATTTAAAGTTGTTCTTCTGAAACAAGATTTTTTCTTCATCCTTTTCTCAGTATCAAACAAAAAACTCACAGTAAATTCATAAAAAACAAAAAACAAACTGAAAAATACAAATTCCATGCTAAAAATACAACAAGATATATATGTGTAACCTCAAGTCACACATACTGTAACAAAAAAAAACAGCATGTCTACATCATCAATTTAAAGTTGTTCTTCTGAAACAAGATTTTTTCTTCATCCTTTTCACAGTATCAAACAAAAAACTCACAGTAAATTCATAAAAAACAAAAAACAAACAGAAAAATACAAATTCCATGCTAAAAATACAACAGGATATATATGTGTAACTTCAAGTTACACATACTGTAACAAAAAACAACATGACTACATCATCAATTTGAAGGTGTTCTTCTGAAACAACATTGTTTCTTCATCCTCTTCTCAGTATTAAACAAAAAACTCACAAAAAATTCACAAAAAACAAGAAACAAAGAGAAAAATACAAATTTCATGCTAAAAATACAACATGATATATACGTGTAACCTCAAGTTACACATACTGTAACAAAAAACAACATGTCTACATCATCAATTTAAAGTTGTTCTTCCAAAACAAGATTGTTTCTTCATCCTCTTCTCGGTATCAAACAAAAAACTCACAAAAAATTCAAAAAAAATAAGAAACAAATAGAAAAATACAAATTCCATGCTAAAAATACAACAAGATATATATGTGTAACCTCAAGTCACACATACTGTAACAAAAAAAAACAGCATGTCTACATCATCAATTTAAAGTTGTTCTTCTGAAACAAGATTTTTTCTTCATCCTTTTCACAGTATCAAACAAAAAACTCACAGTAAATTCATAAAAAACAAAAAACAAACAGAAAAATACAAATTCCATGCTAAAAATACAACATGATATATATGTGTAACCTCAGGTTACACATACTGTAACAAAAATTATCATTCACTAGATTGCTGTAGAATTGGACAACACAACGTTTTAGCCCTTCTTTAATCTCATCAGCATAAGCTACGTAATCTATAGCATTAATAAGATAACGATTCGTTGATATCAAATCTGAAAACAAAATTTCAGTCGAGAATTAAGATAAAGAGATTGATTGATTCTCAATAAAGAAACCTAGCAAATTTTTGTAATATGTTTTCAAGATTTTCATCTAAAAACCAATGTAAACAGATGTAAACTCCGGTTACGAGTTCATCAAATAATATCATTTGAAATAGTAAAAATGTTTCTAATCAAAGCTGTTTACAAATCTGAAATCAAAAATAAAGATTAAAATCATATTACGAATCTGGAAAAAAATCCCTGACAGATATATGCAATTCATTTTCATTTGACTATTCCTCTGCGGCTCCACAAGAGCTTTGATTTTTTTTCTTCACTGTCCAAGGAGACAAATACAGCGTATGAGAGAGTCTTAACAAACCAAGAAATGAAAGCGAAATGCATTAATAGAAGATGATACTCATACTTAGATTTTTGATGAATTCATGTTGAATCTGCGGATCTATTAATTCGAATCTGTTTCGTGGATTTATTTTTTCTACTGAAACTGATACTCCTCCTTCTCCTGGTGGTGGATTTGTGATCTCCATCGTCGCCATCAATGACAATAATTTACCCTGATAGAGATAAAGATGAATCTCAGAAACCCTATAAACTATTTTTCTACAGCAGAGAGAGAGATCAAGATGAGAGAGAAAGAAAATAGAAAAATGAAAATGTATTATGATATTACTCTTGAATAAATACTAAAGGGTATTCTTGGTATTATTAAAATTCGTATTAATTAATTATGGGCCAGATCTGAAGAAAATTTGATTCTTTGGGCCTAGCAATATCATTTTCTGAAAGTATGGAGTTGACAATATATGATCCATTTGGTGGGGCTTCAAAATATTGAACCCATATAATAGGGTGTTTCTAGTATTTTTCACTTTTATTTTACCTGATCCGAGAAGATCATGGACACAACTCTTTTGTTTTCTATAATCCGAGCCCATTACCAAGCCTGTTTAGCTCTAACATGCCAAAATAGTCCAATCCAGCAAGAGAATCCCGTTAAAATCTCACCAGACTGGATCCAGGGAAGTTCACAGACGAGCATCCATTTTTCCCGCCAACTTCCAAAATTCAAAAGGTAGGGATGACCTCCCCTTATCCGGACTATGGGTGCGATTAGAAAGTGGTAACCCCTTATCAACTGGGTGCCCCTTATCCAAAGTGAAAGGTCCGAGTAGCAAGTGTCCTCCATAGGTGCCTTTAGCAACTTTTCGAGTCGATTTCTCCAAAAACGTTTATTTCCCAAAAATACCTACGAAGACATAAAAAGCCATAATAAATAGAAAATCGAGCACTAACAATACATGTAATTGAGATCTAAATACAAAAATAAATGCGTCTATCAAATACCCCCAAACTTATTATTTGCTAGTCCTCGAGCAATTCAAATCTAGAAAATAAAATCCTAACTCACTGTCGCAGGCATCGTCGGTTGCATTGAGCGTATGCAACAAGCCTTTAAACCCCTAGGTGGACCTAGTGGCCGAGTTATAGTCTCGGGAGGTCTTACAAGAGATATACCCACAAAACCTTTACTCCAGACCCTAACTATCTATGCAAAACCTTGGAAGGTACTAAAGAATATCCTTGGTTGGCATACTTATTGACTATAAGAGGAAGTACCCTGATGCGAAATTCCAATTGTTGTACACGAGTTTGCACTCAAGCATACTAAAATTCATATATAAGTGACAAAGATCTACTCAGATAGTCGCACTATGGACATCAATATCCGGAGTCAAAACTAATCACATGGATAGATCAAGAAGATGGATATAGAGAAAAACATAGATGGTTTTGATGTTTACTAAGTGAAGGCCTCCGCTAAAATGAACCTATCCTAATGGACTGAGATACTAGTCTGACTAATATCAACACAACTGGCATATACAAGGGAACCAGTGATTCATAATCCAAACTCTAGGTCAACACAACTGGCATATACAAGGGTACCAGTGGTCGACTTTATTGAATTTATTCCTTTTGGTCAAATGGTCTGGTCTCAATTATTTTTTTGTTCTTTTTCAACTTTTTTTTTTCTTTTTCAACTTTTTTTTCTTTTTTTTTCATGGTATCTCAATCACTCTAAGTCACCCTAGCATTGGTAACAACTTGAATCGTGGGACCCACCTATCACTTAGAGAAACATGGTTTAAAAACAAAATAAAATAAAAATAGAAGTGAAAAGGACTCAACGAGATATGGTGAAACTATCATGTTATTTCTAACATCTGAGCTATGTGCTTTTATGAATAGACTCTTCTTGATGTTTCCATCTAATCAGATTGGTTCCTCAACTCCTACGATCAAAATGCTTCCATCCACTTAGATTAGTTAGTGCAATCCTCAATAGGCATAAATTTCTAGGTTCTGGAGTTTATTTATTCATACTGAAACTAAAAACTTAAATCTAAGATTGTCCTCAATGTTCTAAAGATAAAATTAAAAGCATGAACAAGGAGAAACTGTTACCATTTGAAGCAAAAGAGATAAGGAAAGATATTACCATGTTGCATGAGATTGGGTTACCTCCCAAGAAGTGCTAAGTTTAACGTCTTCAGCCAGACATAAGAAAGGATTAATCACCTCGTATCATAAAGTAGTAGCCTAAATATCCGTGGGTCATCAAAACCAAATAGAGCTATCACAAGTAAAAGGAATCTGCAACATGCCAAGAAAATTAACAAATAAAGCGCACCCTTGTCTAGTTTCCTGTTTAAGACAACTACATCTAGCTGTGGTTCAGGTTCAGGCTCTATGAAAGGGTCTAGATAAAATATTTTCATGCGCTGGAATTCCTCAAAGCTAAGGTACGGTTCAGGTATTAGAGTCTGGAAAAACTCAAGTAAAAACTTAGAAGCACATAGTAATAACCTGAATAATTGTGGATCCTTAAAGTCAATCAGTTTTGACTCACACAGCTGACCACAATGAGAGTGGTGGTCTTCCTTAAACAAATGTGTCGACCATAATCTCCTAAAGTAATTAGGTTCAGTCTTAAAACTTAATAATTGACACATATGAAACTTATACGTTCCCACAATTGGTCGAAAAATATTTGGTGGGAAAACAAAGTCAATCTGGATATCATAGCCTGGGTAAACCACATCAACCAGAGGATGGGTTTCTAACAACTGAACTTCCTTATGGACATCACTAGGTTCAGGAAAACTTGTATGAAGATAATCTTGTAAAATGGTTGAGGCACATATGTCAAGTCCCAAGTGAGGGACCTTTCTAATGGTTAAAGCACATGGAGAATTATAATCACCCCCAAACTTAGAGTTTTTAGTGTCTCTAGAAAGACTAGTCACAACTTCCCTAATTTCAAGGTCATATGATTCCTGAAAATGGTCAATTGATTCTTCTAAGTCAGGTTCATCCTCACTCATCTCTACGAGTTCACTTTCTTTGTCTAAGACTAATGTTTCTAAATCGCTAGACTCTAAAACAATATTCTCAGAAAAAACTCGTTCCCCTAAACCATTATTAGCTTCGCAATCAAAAGGAAATACTACATCGTCTAAAACGGGAGTATCTCTAGTCAAATCCTCGTCCTTTTGAATAGGTGAATAATTATTAAATTATTTGGATTTGAACTAGAAACATTATCATTATTAAGCTCAATTGGAGTAACGAATTCCTGATCACTATGCCTACTTATTTCAAATTCTTCATCAATACTATCCTCATCATAATCATCATTATAATAACATGAAAATGGTTGAACCTCATCTAAACAAGTAGTGTTACCAATTTTATACTCGTCATCTTGATTATGTGAATAACTATCTTCATTTTCAAAGGTACTATTGGAAATGCTATATTGGAAATTAAGAGCATTTATGTTCTGGGCCTCTAACAAAATATTTTGAGTCGACTCACATGACTTCCTGATTGAATCTAGGAAAGAAAGTTCACTCGTTGCATTGCTTTCGTCCATAACTAAGTTATTCATTTCTGCTAACTTACGTGTCGACTCAGCTAACTTACGTGTTGACTCTAGTAGAGAGGAATTTTGCTCGTATGACCGGTTGGCGTGTGGATAGTAATTGGGATCACCATGGTATGGACCATAACCTTCAAAAGGCTGATGTTCCCAACCATTATTCACACTATGGTCAAAGTAGTAACGTCCATTTTGAAACTCAGTCTGATATTCGTTGTAGTGGCTATTGTAATACCAGTTCGACATTATATTGCAGGGGTGTGAGTTGTCACACAAAATAAAACCCACTGACAGGGGATTCGTGGGTGGATAGAGTCTTACCTCCCGTACCAGACGGGCGATAAACCGTTGAAGTCGACTCAGGCCACCGACTCTGATGTCAGTGTACGAACCCGAGGGGCCGAGACAGTATCGTAACTGTCGTCCTTCCCTGCAAACAATTTTTATTTAATCTTTAACCCTTCCTTAGGGTTTAAAAATAATGACCAAGAATGTCCAAAAAGTCCAAAATTAAAAATGTCCAAAAAGGAAAAGAAAAATTACAAAAATAACAAACCCTAATACAGTTCTCTCTTTTAAAAATAAAACAAAATAACTATATACAAAATCTTTTTCTTCACTCCTTTCGGATTCCTCTTTTCTTTCCTTCTTTGGCGATGCTTTCCTTTTATAATACTTTTTCTTCCATTGTAGCTTCGCTCCAAATCTGAAAAGAATCGAAAAATACCAAAACGCGTAAAAAAGAACAAAAAATAATAATAATAAAAAGAAACCTAAAACAAATCTAAATACAAGTCCGCGTCGGCGGCGCCAAAAATTGATGTAGTTTTTAAGTGGTAGTAAAGTTCGTTCAACTCAGACTTGTGTAGACTTGATTCTATACTTAAATATTAATTCTAATAAATATATACAAAAATATGGTAGCAGTATCGGGAGAAACTGGGACTTAGGATTCCACCAAACTCACAACATAAGGTTCAAATATTAATTCTTTTAACAATTATAGATCAATAAAGACATGGACTCTTATTTTTGCCAAGGTAGATTCTCAAAACTTTAGTTGTAAATCCTAAGCATGGGACATCAAAACATCTAAGCAAGCATGACCCATCAAACGAGATGACAACTAATTAATCAAAATCATAATTCAATTTTAATTAGTGAAAAAGTCATATAAGAATTAAATATAATTACCCAAGTATGATATTAGGCTTCCTTTGTCATCCCATTGTTGGGGTTTAGCTCTTCATGGTGAAAACACGCTCAAAATAATATCTCGTGGCTCAAAAGGTGTTTTTATTGAAGGTATGTGAGAAAAGAATGAAAGTAGCTTAATCGTAACAGTTATAATTGTTACAGATCGAGTGTTACAAGGAATTGTTGCAAACTGAAATAATTGTTACTAATGGACTGTTACAGGATTTGAAATTTAAGACACTATGAACGACTGTCCTGCACAGCTGTATGTTCTTCAGCTTCGTTTTCTTCCTGCTGCTGCTGCAACTCCTCCTGCAGCTTGAGTTTCGCCTCTGCAGCGACACAGAAACTTCCCCAAACTCCCTTCTAAACTTGCATGTAACTCGTACTAACCCTTTTATACAACACAGGGTAATTAAATCCCTAGAATCTCTATCTTTTCTTCGACCAAAAGCTACGGGAAAATATTTCCTTTCTTTTGTTTCATGCGGCTTCTGTTTCAACTGAAACTCTTCGTATGGGATAGAGTTGAATCTAACAGGGAATATCTTCTCTATAACCTTCCAAAATAATCAAAACAGGACCAAGATTATCTGCATGTTGCCGTAAATAGATTTTCCCTCCATGTTTAACAAAAACTCGAAAATACTTCCTTTTTAATCGAACCCGAAGCTATTACCATCTCTGTTTAGTCTTGACACGTCTTTACCAATCCAAAGAAGCAATCGTATCTTCCCAAAACTCGAAAAAATTCAATCCAGGGAGGTTTGCAATTTTATTTTACCTGATCCGAGAAGATCATGGACACAGCTCTTTTGTTTTCTCTAATCCGAGCCCATTACCAAGCCTGTTTAGCTCTAACAGGCCAAAACAGTCCAATCCAGCAAGAGAATCCCGTTAAAATCTCACCAGACTGGATCCAGGGAAGTTCACAGACGAGCATCCATTTTTCCCGCCAACTTCCAAAATTCAAAAGGTAGGGATGACCTCCCCTTATCCGGACCATGGGTGCGATTAGAAAGTGGTAACCCCATATCAAATGGGTGCCCCTTATCCAAAGTGAAAGGTCCGAGTAGCAAGTGTCCTCGATAGGTGCCTTTAGCAACTTTTCGAGTCGATTTCTCCAAAAACGTTTATTTCCCAAAAATACCTACGAAGACATAAAAAGCCATAATAAATAGAATATCGAGCACTAAAAATACATGTAATTGAGATCTAAATAGACACATAAATGCGTCTATCAGTTTCCATCCTTGAATCATTCTAATCCCATTTAGTCTTCGCATTAGGTGCCGAATAACGAAGTTGGGAATTATGAATCCAGTAATGATGGTTTGGGCAATCCAGGAGTTGTCGGTGACAAGACTTCCATATATGTGCCTCAAGATGATGAAGCGCTGTTCGTTGATGCCGTGGAGGTAGAAGAAACTCAAATTGTGCCTCAGACGGTGGAACCCGAAATAGCGGAAGCTACTTCTTCTGAAATTGTCTCTATGATCACCGATGCTGCTCCAGTAGTTGAGAACCAAATGATAGTGCATGAGCATCCGACTGCAGGGATTTCCTTTGATCCTCAATTTGGTGAGTTACTTCCGTATCACCAGATTGTTGGAGGATTTAGCGTTCCTATCGGATATGCTTCTATGTACAAGGAACTGTGGGAAATGTATGGACACATTGTTGTCACTCGGGATCCAGAACGCAGTTATTTTCTGACGAAACAAGTGGAGGCTATCTTGCGTGTCATAGATGATATCCGGATTACTGCCAGAAATGTTGTTACTCAAGATGTACTCTTTGATTGGGAATACAACTTGAAGAATGCTTAAGATCTTGGCTTCAATCTGAAGTGGCTCCGTCAAAGACTTGAAGTTATCAGGAAAGCAGTAAAGGGAGATGTTCCCTTCCCTACCAGTGATGCCGTGTTGAAGAAGATGAATGAAGTTGATGATCTAACCAGGAAGATGGAGGTGGAAAAGGCGCCTCTGAAAGTCTTGGAGGAGGCAGAGGAGCAGAAATCTTTCTTGGATGGTTTTCTTTAGTTTCCTTTCCATAATCCCATGAATTTCTGAACTTCTGAGAGATGTGAGGTTTTCATTTGAGTTTTGATATTAGCTGGTTTTGGATTGCTAGATGGTTAAGGATTTTCTTTTGGATTTGATTGAGATTTTCCTTTAAGTAAAGTGAACTGAATTTTTGATAAATTGCTGAATTCAAATATTAATTGCAAGTATTGCAAACGTTTTGGAGGAATTGAAATACAATGAAAGAAAATTCTAAATGCCAAATCCAGACATCATGAGTGCTCAAACGCTCAGTACCTCAAATACCCAATAATTTCAGACAAACGCCTTAAGCCAATTCTCGTGAATTACTGGCAGGGTTCTGCCATCCGTGTTGACCAATTTGTAGTATCCTCCAGTTATGGACTTAGCAACCATAAATGGTCCTTCCCAATTGGAGCTCCTTGCGGAGTGGAGATCTCGTTTAGCCGCCTTGAGAACCAAATTCCCTTCCTCGAATTTTGTCGGCTTAGTAGTTCATGCCTTGAATATCTTTTGCTGATTCCATGGTTGTGGCACGTATGGGCACTCATGTAGAGGAGAGTACCCAGCATACTGTCTGTCGTGCTTATCCAGGTCTTCAGCAATAAACCTCTTGATAGAATGACCGACTTGGAGAAGCTCTGAACCCAACCATTGGGTATAATATTGGCGGGGTGAAGTTTTCCATTCATAACTTTTGGTAATTGCTAAGTCGTTTGTAGGGAGAAGTCCTTGAATCAAAGCATCATATTTAAACATTGGTAATATTGGAGCACGAAAAGGAATAAGACTTGCCTGAGCTCGAAAGCTTTTGACAAAGGTATGTGGATTTTCCCCAGGTTCTTGCGTAAGTCCCAACAAGGTTTTTACTTCCTCCAGATGCTCGAACGGTGGGGTGTCCTCTATTTCCTCTTCCAACTTGGAGTCTTTGTAGACGACAGAGCGTGTTGAAAGCTTTGAAATTACCCTTCCAGCATGAATCCAAGTTCTTCCAAGGATCATATCATATCCATGATTTTGTCGAATTATGTAAAACTTGGTATCAGTGCAGACCAAATTCTCTGTGACTTTGAGAATGATGAAGCCGTATGCATCACTGGAGATTCTTTCGTGGTCCCTGATTGCTATGGGAGCATGAGTAGCCTCTTGTCGAGTAATGCCAGCAGCTCTGAGAGTTTTCAAAGGGATGATGTTGACGGCGGTGCCGACATCAACGAATGCTCTTTTGAACTCATTTCCTTTAATATGCACGGTGGTGAGCAGTCCCCAGTCATACATTTCTTTGTCGGTGGCTGAAGGTTCAGGGGGTACTTATGGAAGCAATAGGCGTTTCCCAGTCACTATGTGGTTCAAAGCTGTGAACATGTCTCCCCTTTGTGCTTTTGACAGATAAAGCAATTCACAAACATGCTCTATCAATGACTGAACCGCTTCCTTGACTGGTGCTTCAGAAATGAAGAAAGTCCTGACAGGAAGAGGATCTATGTGTACTCCTTCGGCTCCAAGGTTAAGTTCTCCTGACTCAACTTTTTCTCTGAATATGCGTTTCAAAACTTTGCAGCTACTTGTGGGGTGATTGACGAACCTGTGGAATCGGCAGTAACGAGGATTTTCCATGTCTTCCTCAGTTGGGTCTCTCCTGACATATGGAAATTTGATTGCACCATCTTGGATCCAGGCGTCTAATAGTTCGAGCACTTCTCCAATAGGGAGAGGAAAATAAGGTGCATCATCAGGAGCTTCTGTGCGGTGGCCAGGAGCCTGTGTCTCTGGCTTGTCCTTCTTTTGCGTCTTTGGAGGAGCTGCAATATGCTTGTTCGGGAATTCTGCCTTGCGCTTGCTCCCTTCAGCAGCGTTTGCAGAGGGTTGCAGGTTGTACTGCTTGTTGATCAGGCTATGCTTCCTCGAATGTCACGTGATTCCGCAGTCTTTGTGGACTTTGCTCTTTCTAATAGGGCAGGTGCAGTGGTTGCTGATCTCTTCGCGGATTCGTGAAGCTCTGAGAAAGCCTGGAATCGAAGATTCTCCAATAAATCTCTGTAAAACGGGAGCATGCCGTTGATACACAAATCTACCAGCTGTTGCTCTGTGACATTTGGGTCATGACAGTCCAGGGCCTGGACTCTGAATCTTTTCACGTAATCATTGGGATTTTCACCAACCCTCTGGAACATTCTTCCAAGATCCGAGAGAGTGACTTGCTCTGACACGAAAAAGTACTTCCTGTAGAAGGCGTTGATCATTTCTCCCCAATTGTTGATAGTCCCCGGTGCGATGTTGTTGTACCAGGTGTATTCTCTGCCTTTCAAGGATTTTGAAAACTCCTTGAGGCGAACAACATGGTTATGTTCATGCTCTCCCAAGGCTTCGAGGAAACGATAGACATGTTCTCGAGCATTTCCAGTTCCGTCATATAGAGTAAAAGTTGGAGAAATGTAACCTTTTGGAGGGGGAATACGCTGCGTAGCGGCAGGATAAGGAGGTTGGTGACGATGGACATGTGATGTCTTGTCTTTTCCACGGTTCTCCAGAAGGCACTTCACGTCTTCCCGAGTAATGAAATTTGATGGTTCCTTTGCTGACGAATCTGCAACTTTTCCAGTTTCATCATCATCCACTGTATGGATTGGGATTACTTCAGGATCAGCAGCATCTGAGGATTTCTCCTTCTCTTTTCCATTTTCTTGAGTCTTCTTTGTCATCTTATTAGTAAGAGTTTTGAGATAATTACACAGCTCCTTCTATGTAGCAGCCATGTCAGTCTGATTCTTTGCGAGAGTCTCCTGCACTTTGATAAGATCAGCAATGGTAGGTGGTGGATTTCCTATGACTTCTTCAGGGTGTCGACCGAACAGGGGATGACCTTCAGCGTGAGGAGGAGTAATGTCACCACCATCAGTGTTGGAGGCCGGAATCGTTACCGGGATATTCTGATTGTCATTGTTGTTGTTGCTAGTACTAGCGTCGTTTGTGTTGGAACCTGTAACTAACCCAGACCTAAGACCAGCCATCTTTTGAAATCGTGAGATTGCAAACGAAAGATTAACCTCCCACTGTGATCGCCAATCTGTGAGTGGGGAAAAACGATTTTCCGGTTTTTACGAAATTGAAGAGTCGACCGTGTGGAGACTCCTTGAACCGAGCGAAATGTTGAACCTCATACAGATGCACTGCAAGAAGGGAGTTCTTTAAGTTTGAGAGATCAATCTGTAATACCCCGGCCTAAACTAAGAACAATGGCCGTTCCAGAGTCAATTCGGTCACAAGAGAGGATGGGTTGATTTGTAGGAGGGAAGCTGAGAAATGCGTGAGACCAATGGTGATCTGAGATTGTAGGTGTGTTGTGAATTCAGCGTGAAAATGCTCTGAATGACTGAATTTTGCTCAATTGAGAGTAATTTCTGTGAGTTCGTGTAGACGAAAGATTGTCTGTATGAAATTTGATGAGAAATTGCTCGTTTTGGTGAATATTGTTCGATTGTTCGAAAAACTTCCCCTCTTCAATCAGGATTCAGAGACATTTTATAATGCCGGAGTTGAAAACACCATGATCCCATGAAGTGTGGCAGTTGCTGGAATCAGAGAGTGGGAAATGGGGAAATTGTGTTAAAACCAATTACTCATCGTGCGGAGACTTGGTTAACCTTCCACCCACTACTTTGCTGACTCTTCCAAATGATTGCACGACTTGCTCACATTCTCGTCGTGGGTGAACACACGTGCCATAGACCGCCAGACCAAAACCCTAGTTAATATCCCCCCATGTGACACGATTGAAATCTCGTGATTGTGGAGTCCGTTGCTGACTTTATGGGACGATGAGTCCATGTAGCGCTGAGTTGAACATGATTAGAAAATGTTTTGAAACTCATGAATTTAATGTGTCTGCTGAGACGAGGTATTATTATAACCTAAGACGAGCAAAACTATGTTGCTAAATTGTTGAATATTGGTAGTTGAACCAATATTCTTTGATTTGAGCAAATATTCCTAGTCTGAGCGAATATTGATAATTGAATAAATATTTCCGGTTCGAGCGAATATTGTTAGTTCGAGCAAATATTGTTCTTTTGATGAATTGTTGGTAGCTGGATCAAATAAAATAGTAATCTAAGTTACTGACTGCTGGGTCGAGCAAAATAAATATGAATATCAATCATGGAAACAACATAAAATTATCAGAGTGTTCGAATCTGCACAGAATCACGTTTCTGCAGAGCTCTGGATTCAAAACCCTAATTTTACGGAAATGATGATTTATTGCAAATCAACACGGGACCGACTACATGGGATGACGGGTTCACCATATAATGCCCAATGCTCGAATGAGCAAAAAATACCAAAGTCTCTTGAGGACCAGTTGGTGAAAAAATGATTAAATGCTGGTTTAATCATTTACTGAAATAATGCTCGTGTGAGCAACAAATCATAAAACCTGATGTAGAAAATATGAGGGGCCGACCAAGAGGTCATGAGACCGGATCTTGATGGTCGTGGGACCAGTAGATGGTCGTTTGAGCTAACTTCCAATTGTTTGGAAAGAGTTCGAACCTAATATGAGCAACTGAGCAAATTAGGTTAAAATCATTAAAACATGCGGGACCAGCTGTTTGCAAGCCTCGGGGTCACCCTTGGTCAGTCAAGGGGATGTGCCCGTGTCACCATAGTATCCGTGCTTCAGTCCTGAGAATTTTGATATTTTCTGATGCACGTTTGAGCAACATTTGGAGAAAATATGCAAAATCCATGGTTTTGCTGAAACCGGCAAAAATACATGAGATGATGAAAATAATAAATAAACAAGGAGTCACAAGGTGTGGGACCGGCCACGTCTAGGGCATGGTCGGCCGGCTGACACGCGGTCCCACATGCTTTTCCCAGTTTTATGTGATTTTATGTATTTTTCTCTGATTTAAGGGAAATTCCATGAAATTGGAGAGTTTGGAAAAATTAGGGAACTTCCATGAGATGAGAGACATAAATTAAAATATAAAATAGGGAATTGGAGTGTGGGACCATCAACGGCCGTGGCATGGCCGGCCAGCCAATAGGTGCGGTCCCCAAGGCACTCTTCCCAATTTTATGTAATTTTGATGATTTTAGATAATTTTTCATTAAATCAAAGGGATTTGTTGAAAACCAAGATATTTTGTTGAAATCAAGGAGTTTTCATGAAATCAGGAAACCAAATAATAATAGAATAATGGGCGTGTGGGACCGGCTAGGGCATGGCCGACCGGCAAGAGCCTGGTCCCACAAGTTTTCCTAATTTTTTTAATATTTTCCATGATTTTAGAGGATATACATGAAATTAGGTAATTTTAGGGAAAATTCATAAAATCAAGGATTTTTCATAATTTGAGAAGGAATAATAAAATAATGGGACGTGAGGTGTGGGACCGGCCACGTCCAAGGCATGACCAGCCGACCGGCGGTCCCGCGACACCTTTCCCTAATTTTATTATTTTTTGATAAAATCATGTGATTTAGATAAAAATACATGAAATTAGGTAATTTTCATGATTTTAGGGAAAATTCATAAAATCAAGGAATTTTCATAATTTGAGAGAAATAATAAAATAATGGAGACGTGAGGTGTGGGACCGGCCACGGCCAAGACATGGCCAGCTGGTGCTCGGTCCCGCGACACCTTTCCCTAATTTTATTATTTTTTGATAAAATCATGTGATTTAGACAATTTCTTTGAAATAAAGGAAATTTGCTCGAACGAGAGGATTTTCATGAGATCGTGAAAATAGTAAAAATATGGTAAAATATAAAATTGGGTGCGGGACTAGTCACGACATGACTGGCCGGCTGGTGAGGCTAGTCCCCTGGCGCTTTTATTTAATATTTTTTTATTATTATTTTCCCTTCCTATTTTGCATAGGTTCCTCGTTCGTTCGTATTTATAAAATGCTCGTTCGTGCATTCAGAATGCTGGTCTGTGTATTATCTGCTAACTACACTTGCACCTTTTTGTCAGGGCTTATTCGATGCCTAGATGCCTGTTTCGCTGAATATTTATTACTAACCTGTGGAATTCTGCTGGGAAGAACCACAGATTGAAGTAACGAAATATAACGAGGAATCGTAGAATATTGCTGAATATTCAGGCGATTAATTGACGACTCGTAGAATATTGTTGGATATTCAGAAAATGGCTCGTAGAATATTGCTGGATATTCAGACGATTTAGGATAATTAATTGCTGGCTTTATACTAGAAGGGATTCCTGTCTAGGAGCATTAATTATCTGAGGGTTGAGCAATATGAACTTGTTGGAGCGTCATATTCCTCTTGTATAGTCGGGGAAAATATGGTCACATCCCGAAGACGTTGTCGCTCTATACTAGCAGACTTGTTGTCTAGGAGCCGCCCAATCTTTCGATTCTACACAGTATGAGATGTGTCGTGGCCTCAACTGAGAGACTGCACATCTTCATCTTATCTTAGAGACTTTCTCCATCAGAGGTGGCATGAGCTTTCATGCACAGAGACATGAGTCTCGATACTCATCCGATTGCCGGATCCGGAGTAATTACCGAAATTGCTCAGTATTCATGAGATGTGTCGTGGCCTCAGCTGAGAGACTACACATCTACACATGCTCTGAGAGACAACCTTCTCAGTCAGAGATTTATGATATGAGATTTCATGCTTTAATGAGAGACATGAGTCTCAATACTCATCCGGTTCCCGAATTTGGAGTATAGTTTTACAATTCTACCCTTTGTCGAAAATCCACCATCTACACATACGATTAAGATTATTGTGAGGTGATTGACATTTCTAGGCTGTTCTTCGGGAATATAAGTCCGGTATATCAATTGGTTCATGTTCACCTTGATTTATCAAAAGACAGAACAAAACTCATAGGTTTATCTGTGGGAGACAGATTTATCTATTCAAAGACTTTTCTGTGCGAGACAGATTGGTTTATCAAGTCTTCGACTTTGGGTCGTATCAACTCTTAGTTGTGGGGGAGATCATCTAAGCGAATCAAGTGCGTAGAGTCCTGCTGAGATTCAGAGACGTAAGGAGCGCAACTGTACCTTGATCAGTGTGACATTGGTTAGGGCTCAACTACATTCCAGTCCGAAGTTCATTGGTAGTGGGCTAGTGTCTGTAGCGGCTTAATACAGTGTGGTGTTCAAATCTGGACTAGGCCCCGGGGTTTTTCTGCATTTGCAGTTTCCTCGTTAACAAAATTTCTGGTGTATGTGTTATTTCTTTTCTGCACTATATTTGTTTATATAATTGAAATATCACAGGTTGTGCGAAAGTTCAATCAATTGTGAATCCAGTATTTGGTTGTTGATTAAATTGATTGACACTTGTATATTGGTTTTTGATATCGTCCCAATTATTTCTTATATTCAATCTGGCTCGCAAATTCCTATTTGTTTGATTGCAGATTGAATTAAGAAATCGAGATAAAACTCTTGGATATATTTCCATTGATTGAGTCTAACTGTCTAGTTGATTCTCTTGGAATTATATTGGAGTTGTCCATACATATTTCTAAGCAAAATATTGGGTGTGGTTTTCAGACCCCCGCTTTTCCAATTGGTATTAGAGGATGTAATCACGTTTACGACCTCATAAGTCTGTTGGTAGGACTATAAAAGATACCTACAATTATATTAAATGCAAGTGCACAGTGTCTACTATGTAGGACAGGGAAAATACAGGTCGATCCTACGGAGAGTCGGACTGGTGAAACTAAACTTTTAGGTTCTACTTTTACTAATTTAAATACGGTGTTCGTCGATACGACTTGTGTGAATGATTATACTACATGAAAAAGTGGGGGTACAAAAACCTCGCCCAATTTTTCGATTAGCAATCTGTATGGACAAACTCCAATATACTTTCAAGAGAATCAACTAGATTCAATCTTAACAAAGTATATCAAAGAGTTAATATCTCTCTTTCTCGATTCAATTCTTACTCAAGCAAATATTAATCTGCGAGTCTAATTGAATACAAGACAAATCACTTGAACGGTACCAAAGACCAATGTTCAAGTATCAATCAATTTCAATCAACAACCAAAGGTCGGATTTTCAATTGATTGATTCTAACGCACAACCTGTGATATTTTAATTATATAACAAAATATAATGCGGAATAGAAATAACACAGACACCAGAATTTTGTTAACGAGGAAACCGCAAATGTAGAAAAACCCCGGGACCTAGTCCAGATTGAACACACACTGTATTAAGCCGCTACAGACACTAGCCTACTACAAACTAACTTCGGTCCGAACTGTAGTTGAACCCCAATCAATCTCACACCGATCCAAGGTACAGTTATGCTCCTACATCTCTGATCCCAGAAGGATACTGCGCACTTGATTCCCTTAGCTGATCTCACCCACAACTAAGAGTTGCTACGACCCAAAGTCGAAGACTTTAATAAACAAATCTGTATCACACAGAAAAGTCTACAGTAATAGATAAATCTGTCTCCCACAGAAATACCTACGAGTTTTTGTTCCGTCTTTTGATAAATCAAGGTGAACAGGAACCAATTGATAAACCGGACTTATATTCCCGAAGAACAACCTAGTATTATCAATCACCTCACAATAATCTTAATCGACGCGGCGAAAGAAGATATTATGGAATCACAAACGATGAGACGAAGATGTTTGTGACTACTTTTACATCTTGCGTGTCGGAGATATTTATCTCAAGCCAATAGTTACGATTGTACTCAAAACGATAGAATCAGCAAGATCAAATCACACAACTACGAGAAATTAGTATCGATCTGGCTTCACAATCCCAATGAAGTCTTTAAGTCGTTAATCTGGTTTACAAGAAGAATCCTAAGGTTAAAGGAGAATCGGCTCTAGCTCATACAACTAGTATCACATAGGAGGTGTGGGGATTAGGTTTCCCAGTTGCTGGAGTTCTCCCTTATATAGTCTTTCAAATCAGGGTTTGCAATCAATGTCAGCTTGGTAACAAAGCATTCAATATTCACCTTTAGATGAAAACCTGATTAGATTCAAGCTAATATCTTTCAACCTTTGGATCGAAACTTAGCTTGTTACACATAAATGAAATGCACGATTTTAGGTTTGTGTAACATTATCCAAACATGTACATTTGTTGGTTCAACAATAGTTAACCAAATGGTTAGCCATATCAGCACTTTCATATCAACCATATTCTTCTTCACCATAACTAGTTCAAATGACTCAAATGAACTAGTTAGAGAGTTGTTCAATTTCAAGGAAATATTATGTAACTACAAAAGACACAATCAAAGCAAAAACGATTTGATTCACTCGAATCGGTTCATGAACTTTATAGACACGGTTTGCATTTTGCATTCCTTAGTTAATATAAATATAAGTTCACAAACAATCGTCTTTAGATATAACCAACTTAAGTTCGCAGACTTAGCTCGCGGACTTAAGTTCCAGGAAGGAGTTCTCAAACTTCTGTAGATTTTCTCGGGTCGAGAACTTCCGCTACTTCGCGGACTGGGTTCTCGGACTGAGTTTGTGGACTGAGTTCACAGCTCTTGTTCCGGTTCTCTTGATCAACAAAGTTCGCAAACTTCGGTTCAAGGAAAAATGACTTATACATATATGTGTTACCACACAGTGTTTATATCCATCATTGGTTATATAATCTAAACTCTCATTTCAGTCATTGAAACATTCTTAGAGGACGTTATTATATAGTTGTTATTCACAAACTATTTTTTTTTAAAGTAAGCAATTTTCAAAGTGATTGAAACATAACATGACTTTCTTCACTAGGTAAAGATGAACTTGGCCAAACCAAAAGCTTACCAACACATATTTCGAGAAATAGATAGGCGAGATAAACTCGGCTCGAAATAGCAAATGTGTATAATCAAAGTCTATATAGCAAAACGACTTTTGTCTCAAAATAGGAGATAGAGTAGATAGACTTTTGAGTGATAGATAAGTTCAAGTCTCCACATACCTTTTAGTCGATGAAGTTCCACCAGTTCCTTGAGTAGTTCTTCGTCTTGTATTATGATTTCCATGGAGTTCTTGAGCTCAACTACACTTTCTATCCTAGTCCGAGACTTAGCTATTGTAGACTACAGATCAAGACTTATAGTTTTGATCACTAACATTGACAAACATGCTTGAGATAGCAACGCATGCGAGTTCGACCGAGCAATGCTCTAACAATCCCCCATTTGTCAATTTTAGTGACAAAACTATCAATACATATAAAATACAAAAAATAAATGAATTAACTTTTGTAGCTCCTATTCCACATGCCTAATCTTCAATATTACTCGAAATCTTCGTCACTTCCAAGTACTCTAATGATCCCAAAGGTTGTAAGTTCAGCATCATCGTTGTTGAAAATCCATAACTATAACAATGAGAAAACAAGAGTTCTCAATCATTTTTGTACAGTGTCATAGTATTATTATAAAATATCAAAGTTCAATTGTATCACAACTTCGATAACATTACTATGGTGATATGTATCACTCCCCCTTACATAATGATCCGAAAACCATATGTATTTGTAGTGTGAACTACATATTAATTCTCCCTATTTTTGTCAATAAAATTGGCAAAGGTACGAAAACGAGATCCTAATGAAATTTCCAAAAGAGACATTTCATGACCAAAAGAAAGCATATATAAACTTGTTTAGATGCAATCATAAATCCGAAGCTAAATACATTCATCAAGGAGTTTATAAATATACAAGATAACCCCTATAATATTCCACAGCCGCACTCCCCACAAAGATTTGGCGATTAAGCGCAAGTTCAATTAAGAACTCTCCCCCATAATATGTCATTCCCGAAAGAACAACAAGAGCGACCTTAATTTCAAAATAAAAGAAGGATTTCTTTGGACATAAAAAATCACATACAAGTATGATTTTGAATCCAAAATACTCAATTAAATTAACCATAAGCGAACCCATGATTAATTTAATCGGAAATGTTCAACATAAGTGAACTTATGGAGACTCAAAAATACTCAATTAGATTAATCACAAGAGAACCCATAATTAATCTAATCGGAATACACAACCAAATTAACCACAAAAAGTAATCAATTTAATTGGTCATGCTCAACATAAGAGAACTTACGAAGCAACAACTAAATAACCAAACGAGGATGATTTATTTAGTTGATCATGCTCGACATAAAGTACCTCACGGAGCAACAACTAATCTAATCATAAGCGAGTGAATAACTTAGTCGATTGTGCTCAACATAAGACACCTTATGGGACAACACAATATATGCAAAAAAAATGTAGACCGGAGGTCGACCAAATACCATGGAATAAGCAAGGATTCATTCTATTTTCCATCACCATTTGCACAATGATATACAATAGACATAATCATTGTAAACAAAATATTTTAGCCTATCTTCCATCAAAGAATTGACATAATATGCTTAGCTTTTGTATTGTCAAAAGTTCATTCCTTCTTTTATCAACACATGCATATCGGCATATAAAGGACTTAACTTTTGACAAGGTATGGGACAATCATAGTTCACGGACGCAAACACACATATCCCATTACAAATTGCAATACATAAAACCATAAAGATTAATACTGCAAAAATAATCTTCCAAACAATTTTAGAATTTAAACCAATAAATCTAAAAATATGAAGATGAAAACGTTGGAGATAGCTATGTGTAATCACAATAATGGCTATTCCAAACTCTAGTTATTCTTCTAAACAAAACAAGAAAATAGAATTCTTATCCGAAGATTTACTAGGCATGTGAAATCAAATTACTCATCATCTTCATCATCGGAAACCCTCCAAGATGCTTGAATCATGTTCAATTCTTCATTGAGCTCAGGAAACTTAGTTGCAACCAATGACAATTGTTCTTGTACGCACTTCACTCTTGAATTTACCTTACACACACCCTTGTGAATTTTTGAAGTAGACTTAAGGTGGTAGGGTCACAATCATCAAGGGAATTATCTCTTTGTCTTTTGCACACGTTCTCCCTTATACGTTAGAAGGTACAGGGAAGAACCAGTTTGGGAAACCCAAGAGAGTTTCCAATTGCATCAATACCACGTTCACGGCAAATTTGACCAATCAAGCATGGGTAACCTAACTTCTTGCTGGGTGAAGTCATCGAGATCATTTGAGAAATGATGAAACCACAAATATCGAGACTCGGAACACCCAATTCAAGGAAATAGACCAATTCCGCAAACTCATGACTCCAATTAGAATTCTCAATTGTGGAGGGAAAAAGATTAGAGATACCAAGTTTACCAAAAGCCATCAAAGCAACACTAAGAACATTAGTAGGAAACTTTCCTTGATTCCAAGTCACCTTCTTACCGCAAAGGCCAAGAGAGATGTCATCACGCGATGGTCGTTCATCACTTGGTCTAGGTAGACGAACATTTCCTAATGGAATTTTGGTAATCTTTGAAATCAACTCTCTATTAACAAGAAATCTTTCTATATTTATCATGGTTTTGAATTCCATTTTACCAAGATCAACATCATGAATGTTGGCATAGAAGATTCTTGTGAGAGTATCAAAACCTTGACCAAGACCATCAAATAAGTTTCCAAGATTGAATTTTCAAAGCAAACTAAATCCTCTTTATGTCCACTAGAAGAATCCAATTTCTTTTCTAGAATAAAACCCATAGATGAAATCCTTTCAAAAATATTAGCACAAGAATCATTGACGAACCTAATTCTAATAGAATTTTGGTCTAAAAGAAGATCCATGCTAGAGGAACCCAAACTTTTTGAAGTTCTTTTTGAACCCTTGAGATTCATTATGAGATCTAGAAATTGGAGAGGAACAAGAGGAAATTACTTACTTGGAGTGAACTTTGACCACCTCCTTGTCTTATTTTTCTCCAAGGAAGAATTAATGGAGAAAAGAGATGAACCCTAAAAAGTTCACGTACGCGGAATGTTGAGAGGAAGAAGAAGGTCCGCGTACCTCTTCCTTATAGGCTCACTTATGGGCTTGGACCCGTTTATGAACCGTGACCCATAAAATGAATGTGGGATTTCTTTTAATGTGCAATCCGTGACAACACAAAATGTTGAGAGGAACCGGATGCCATAGAAAGTATAATATAACTTTAACACAACTGTACACAAATCAAACCAGTTCTTGCCCCATCTCAAGATATATACAAATGGGGTAATGCCAGGTATGTTACCGAATGGCATGATGTGCAGAGATATCCTCATGCAACATTTCTGGTTGATATTTTTGAACAGTTCCAGTGATATAATCAAAGTAATGATGATAATCAGGGTTGTCTGAGCTTTCTATTTTCCTATTTGGATGACTAGAAAGAAGATTCTTCCGAGTTTTAGTCCGTACAATATTGTTTGATAATTTTAAATATACAGGACCTTTATCGGGATGATTCTTAGACTTAACATAATTAAGTTTTTCTAAGAATTTAAAAACACTTTCGAACGCTTTGAATAGATCTTTGTCAATTGATCCATTATGATAGTATTCCTCAAAGAGATTAAGAGTTAATCTAGTGAGAGTCCATATCTTTGAGCGTGACGAATGTTTCCTCAATCTTCCCTTTTTTTTATTTTTTTCTTTAGATTGAATCTCATCATCTAATTTATCCTTTTTAGATGAATTGAGATTATTATGACAAACCGGAGTCTTTATCCATAATAATCTTTGAGCAATCTTTAAGGATTCCTGGCATGCGTTACAGATGCCAAGAGCAAGTTTTCTAAAGAAATTTCCCATGGGAAAATTTTTAAGGACCGAACAAACACAAACTTATCAGGTTTAAGGTGTTTCCCTGCTTTGATACCAATTGAAAAAGCGGGGGTACAACAACCTCACCCAATATTTCGATTAGCAATATGTATGGACAAACTCCAATATACTTTCAAGAGAATCAACTAGATTCAATCTTAACAAAGTATATCAAAGAGTTAATATCTCCCTTTATCGATTCAATTCTTACTCAAGCAAATAGTAATCTGCGAGTCTAATTGAATACACGAAAAATCACTTGAACGGTACCAAAGACCAATGTTCAAGTATCAATAAATTTCAATCAACAACCAAAGGTCGGATTTCCAATTGATTGATTCTAACGCACAACCTGTGATATTTCAATTATATAACAAAATATAATGCGAAATAGAAATAACACAGACACCAGAATTTTGTTAACGAGGAAACCATAAATGCAGAAAAACCCCAGGACTTAGTCCAGGTTGAACACAAACTGTATTAAGCCGCTACAGACACTAGCCTACTACAAACTAACTTCGGTATGGACTGTAATTGAACCTCAATAAATCTCACACTGATCCAAGGTACAGTTATGCTCCTACGTCTCTGATCCCAGCAGGATACTACGCACTTGATTCACTTAGCTGATCTCACCCACAACTAAGAGTTGCTACGACCCAAAGTCGAAGACTTTAATAAACAAATCTGTATCACACAGAAAAGTCTACAATAATAGATAAATTGTCACCCACAGAAATACCTACGAGTTTTTGTTCCGTCTTTTGATAAATCAAGGTGAACATGAACCAATTGATAAACCGGACTTATATTCCCGAAGAACAGCCTAGTATTATCAATCACCTCACAATAATCTTAATCGACGCAGCGAAAGAAGATATTGTGGAATCACAAATGATGGGACGAAGATGTTTGTGACTACTTTTATATCTTGCCTATCGGAGATATTAATCTCAAGCCAATCGTTACGATTGTACTCAAAACGATAGAATCAGCAAGATCAGATCACACAACTACGAGAAAGTAGTATCGGTCTGGCTTCACAATCCCAATGAAGTCTTTAAGTCGTTAACCTAGTTTACAAGAAGAAACCTAAGGTAAAAGGAGAATCGACTCTACAACTAGTATCACACAACAGGTGTGGGGATTAGGTTTCCCAGTTGCTAGAGTTCTCCCTTATATTGTTTTTCAAATCAAGGTTTGCAATCAATGTTAGCTTGGTAACAAAGCATTCAATATTCACCGTTAGATGAAAACCTGATTAGATTCAAGCTAATATCTTTCAACCGTTGGATCGAAAACTTAGCTTGTTACACACAAATGAAATGCACGATTTTAGGTTTGTGTAACCGTACCTAAACATGTACATTTGTTGGTTCAACAATAGTTAACCAAATGGTTAACCATATGAGCACTTTCATATCAACCATATTCTTATTCACCATAACTAGTTCAAATGACTCAAATGAACTAGTTAGAAGTTTTTCAATTGCAAGGAAATCTTATGTAACTACACAAGACACGATTGAAGCAAAAACGATTTGATTCACTTGAATCGGTTCATGAACTTTATAGCCACGGTTTGCATTCCTTAGTTAATATAAATATAAGTTCACAAACAATCGGCTTTAGATATAACCAACTTAAGTTCGCAGACTTAGTTCGCGGACTTAGTTCCCAGAAGGAGTTCTCAAACTCCAGCAGATTTTCTCGGGTCGAGAACTTCCTTCAATTCGCGGACTGAGTTCACAGCTCTTGTTCCGGTTCTCTTGATCAACAAAGTTCGCAAACTTCGGTTCAAGGAAAAATGACTTATACATATATGTGTTACCACACAATGCTTATATCCATCATTGGTTATATAATCTAAACTCTCATTTCAATCATTGAAACATTCTTAGAGGACGTTATTATATAGTTGTTATTCACAAACTATTTTTTGTCAAAGTAAGCAATTTTCAAAGTGATTGAAATATAACATGACTTTCGTCTCTAGGTAAAGATGAACTTGGCCAAAGCAATAGCTTACCAATACATATTTCGAGAAATAGATAGGCGAGATAAACTCCGCTCGAAATAGCAAATGTGTATAATCAAAGTCTATGTAGCAAAATGACTTTTGTATGAAAATAGGAGATAGAGTAGATAGACTTTTGAGTGATATATAAGTTCAAGTCTCCACATACCTTTTAGTCGATGAAGTTCCACCAGTTCCTTGAGTAGTTCTTCGTCTTGCATGATGATTTCCATGGAGTTCTTGAGATCAACTACACTTTCTATCCTAGTCCGAGATTTAGCTATAGTAGACTAGAAATCAAGACTTATAGTTTTGATCACTAACATTGACAAACATGCTTGAGATAGCAACGCATGCGAGTTCGAACGAACAATGATCTAACACTACATAAACAAGGTTAGAATGCAATTAGAAGGCACTAGGGAAGTCGAATCGAATGCTTAACCTATACTAGATAATTCAGTTATAGAAATTACTCTTGTTCTTTTAACGAACAACAGTGAAGATGCAAGTCTGCCGCCTATTCAAGGTGATTTGAATATGGATAGTTTAATCACAACAAAAGATATTAATCCCTAGTATTAGTTGTCTTGTTACAGCAGAACTAGCCACAAACTAATTAGATCATTTAAACATGGATTGAAACTTGAAACAACAACATATAAATACTCTAACGACCTAGGATGCTTGACATACAAGGTGAAAGTTATACATTGAGGTTCATAGATTAAACAATTCCTTAAAAAATTAAGCACAACAAGAACAAATTCATAACCAAAAACATCTAATATTAGATTAAGAGTTTCATCTCTAAGCCCTAGCTAAGAAATTAAAACATGAAGAAAACTGAATTTAAACCTAAACCTACAGAACAACTTGCACCGGCTACTTCGGGCTTCAGTTCTTCATCACAATCCCATCCCTATTTATACACAAATTTAAACCTAAACCTACAGAACAACCTAAGCCTTAGGGATTTGATGTTTTTTTTTGAGACTCACCACTGATGCATACTTCAAAATACACATCCAACCTGCGACGCCGCTTGAATTTGTCTTCATATCTCAAAACATTGATTCAGTTTTCAGACCTTAGATTAGATAAACCCTGCTGATCTTGTTCACCAAAGCCACCCCATTGTTGTACAGTTCATAATCTAGGGCTAGGTTAAATGGGGACAAGAGAAACAAAAAGCATCTGGATGATGGTTTTGACAGAGATAATGAAAAGAAAAGATAGAGATGGGTAGCAGTAGAGAGAGGCAGAGAGTGGCGATGATATTGGTGGTTTGGAAGCAGAGAGGAATGGGGTTACCATAAAATGGAAGAAAAAAAGGTAAGAGATAAAGGGTGTACGGGTGGAAAGAACTAGTTACTTCTCTTATGGGCTTTGATGGCAGATCTCATCTTTACACGCCCAACTGGTTCAACTTGATTTAACAAGTCTCACATCCCAACTCTTCTTTCTCGTAGGTCACGGACTCAAGGGTTATACAGAGGGTAGCTTGATTAAACTTAATGTGAGCAAGTGTAGTCCCCTTGTAACATGCACTTTGCAATTAGTCTTTTCTCACACTTCTTTAACACCAACGATGCTGATATCTTTTCCCAATTAGTCAAATCACCTACAATGCCACATACAATCAGATTACTCCGACGAAATTGATTACTAAAGGACATATACTCAAAATACAAGTTTTGGAGAAAAATAGAATATTAATGCACTTAAAATGCAATTAACGCCAACAAAATGATATAGAAATACGCATTTTTAGACACTTATCACTCCCCTAAATCTGAATTTTGCTCGACCTTGAGTAAAACAGAAAACTAAGAAATCCTACCTATACCACTGTCGCTGGTCTCTCGATCGCATTTAGCGAATGCAATAAGCCTTTTAAACCATTAAATGCCCCTAGTGGACGAGTTTAAGTCTCGTGAGGGTTTGCTTAGAACATACCCACAAAGTTCTAGGACAAAATATAAGCTCAGATTCCATGAAAGTGATACCTGCATTTCAGTTTTAGCTCACAAAAATTGGATATTTTAGTCTAGCTTTCAAAGGCACAATTCTAGCACTGAAACAACTAAAGACATGTGATAAGAGTGTAAAGTGTATCACTTAGACATGCATAGAGAATGATTTATTGTAGGAAGTTATGGATGCCAATTACTAAGAGATAGTTTTTAGGCTAAGAATTGAATTCAAAGCCAAGCTAGTTGTCCAGCTTTGCGAGAATTGTGAATGTTCACCTTCAGAGTTGGTGATATTTCAGTTTACCCGTGTTTTACATCGACGGCTACACCCTCCCTTGTTTTATTACAAAACTATTTACATTCATATATACAAAAGGAAACATTGACTGCCTATTTACATTCATAAGTAGAGAGAAACTACTCAATGGTTTGAAACAAACGATAAATAACAACTCATTTCAGCTCATTTCAGTTTCTTTTCCTTCTTTTTTGTTTTTTCTTTTCTGAATTTTTACGTCTTTTTTTTTCTGACTTTTTTTTCTGATTTTTTTTTCAACTGATTTTGGAATAATGAGAGATACATACACAAGACGACACAACAACTTTACAAAAACAGAAAAATACATTACATGACACTTTTAGCAAGAGGTAGCCCTTTCTGATGCACCCAGTCAAATTCAATGGTTGCTTTTCTTAATATATCCTCCTACTTCTATCCCAGCCAACCATAGAACAAGCTAGTCAAGTCTGCTTCAGTATTCTAGATGATTGGCATCCTACTTAACCTATGAAACACTGACGCTATACAGGCTTGGTAGATCGTGCATTTGCAAAAATTTATATCACATGTGAATTGTGCTAGAATCAGGGGTGCCTCATCATCTAGACTAAGAATCCTAAGATGTCATACATGCACAGGTATCACAAATCCAGGTAAATGAGCTCCATTTTTCAATTTTTCATATGGTATCTACCTTTCACCCCAAAACCTAAACTAAACATTGTCCTCAATGTTTTTAAAGATGATTAGAATTTAAATAACAACATACCATAAGGACCATGCTCCGTAGAGAAATGAATTACCAGATGTCAGCGAAAGCAAGATTAGAACTCCATTATTCATTGCTTGGATCCAATAGAAATCAGCTGATACCAAAGTGGATTAGCAAACATATATACAAAAGAAAATGAAACAAGACTCAAACTTTCCCAAGACAGAAAGCTAACATTACCTACTGGATTATACAAAGACGATTCATCATATATATACAACCTAAAGAGTTGAGGATCAACCTAGAAAACGACGTGCAGAAGTATCGACATCCTCAAGCATATATAACATGACAAGGTCAATAAGACTGCATATACAAATGAGCTACCCCCAAACCTGAAATTTTCAATAGATATGCTTTTAGACACAAAATATAACAATTTTAGGGGTACATCATGCACAAAGTATAATTCAAAGTGGACTTTGTTAGGGACGGTCAAAGACACACATTCCAACTGTGGTTCCTCAAGGGTATTATATTTAGCTGCAAAGTAGTCCAAGAGGACTTGGGAAGCACACAGTTCCAGACCTAGATTAGGAACTCTCAAAATAGCTGGTTTTAAAACCTTTTTAATAACATAATCTAGGTTGGATGAAATATCATCAATTTGTGACACGGGCAGGGAGTTAGATGCATCTAAGTTACGTTCATTTTTAGGCTCAAAAGTATCAGTACGCAACCTAGTTTTTTCCCCAGTCAGAAACAAGCAATGCAGTATCATGCTCACAGTCATTGAAAAAATCAACAAGACCAGTAACATGATTATCCAAAGTACCCAAATCAAAATCGGAAGAGGCAATATATTGCGACCTAGGCAGGAAATTAGACACATTAAAATGCAAAAGATCATTAGTGTCAACAGAAAATTCATCCTTCCCGAAGGAGGACACAAACTGTGTGTCGTGCTATCCTTCACAGAACAATTGCACAAGCCATAAATCAGTAGCCACATCATCCAAAAATTCAGTGTTAAGAATAAGAAAATTAGAAGAAGCAACAACAGAGTCTAATGTCTCAAAAACAGAAACAAAAGATTCCATAAGAACATTTTCAGAAAAAACATGCTCTTCTAACATTAAATCATTATCATCATCATCATCGTAACATGAATAGTTTATCCAATCAAAAAGCATAGTATTTCCAGTCCATTCATTTTTTTCTAAAATAGGTTCGTATTCAAAATCAGTTGCATGAGTAAGACTAGACACACTATTTTCACAATTTATTTCATTAGGACAAACAAACATTTCATCTTGAAATTCCTCCCTTGCCTCATTTTGTAAATGAATCAGATTCATTTTTAAAGGCATATTAAGTTGTTCAAGGGGAGTACAAAATTGGTCAATTTCCCATTGTGGTGATTGGTCCATGTGTGCATAGCCATTAGGGTATTATATGGAAGCTCAGAACCTTGAAAAGATTGGTAATAATCCCTATAGTTATTGACATCACGGTCTACTGGAAACTCATAACGTGAATCATGCTCTTGTGCAAGTTCTCTGATTGATTTATGCGATGATTTTTCATCCCTAACCCCAGTCCAAAATCCTGACATGACTTCTTTTTTTTAACGAAATGACTTTTATTCTAAATACTCTATCAAATTCTAAACAGAATGATGCATGCAAAAACTATATATAAGATACTAAGACTAGACATGACAGACTAAACACTATTACAATAACAAAAACAAACAAGAAAAATTGAAAATGTTGTTGCTGTAACAATGGCAAAGAGCCAGACGTCTATCAATCCTAAAATGGATTTCTACTGGAGTATAATGATTAAAATATGGTAACTAAAGAGAGGCCAACTCGTATATGTCAACAAGATATGTGACACATTTGTTAAACCCAATATCAAACCATTCAGGTTAAGCGATTATAAAGCAGTCCTATACGTCATGTTGTTGTAGTGTTTAAGAAACTTATCTCTGGTGCGCAGCCGGGACAAGAGTACACCAAACTGAATATTGTTACTTTCCTGGTAGCTTCTGTAGTAGTAGTTCTTCTATTTCCGCCGATAAAGTACTGAGAGAAGGCACAACAACAACCCGTTTATCTTCTTTTGCCGCAACTTTTTGAGCACCACTGGTACAGAATCGGGGGTAGGCATGACAACCATATTTGTTCTTCCTTTCTTTCTCCTCTTCCCTGGTTTGTACCAAAGCCTTGTGAGCACCTGATAACCCAAAAGAAATTTTCTGTAACCAGAAGTATTTTATACAAATCAAAAAGTGAGTGCACTAAAATATTAAAACTAATACTACAATAGAAATTCAGATAATATATTGCAGAGAGGAAAACAAGATGACTAATTATTATGCAAACTTCACCGAACACTACCAGTAAATGTTAAAAGTTTTAACTACAGATTCCCCCACCTAAGGAAATGAAGCTATTACAGACTAGCAGAATATGAAAGGATTAAGACAATAACTGGTTTATGCTAATATATGTGCAACTACAGGTACAACCTACGTAAAAGAAAATTGACAAGATGCAGCTAAATAAACATGAAGTGACTGGAAACTAAAAGCTACAAGACATCAAAACTAAAACACTCATTCAGAATCTAATACTACTTAACAAAGACAAAATCGGAATGCTATATAATAGCGAACAAAGGTAACTAATGATCTACTCGAACAGATCTATGAGGGTCTAATTGTTTAACTATTATGCATCCTAGATTAACGATGCACCATCACGAACTACTACTAGTGTTAAGCTACAGATAAGTGGAAAAAGAAAATTAGAAGAAAAAAAAATGCAAAATGATCGAAGGCTAATAGAACTATGAAAGAAAACTAAGTTGTTACTTACTATACAATCTATATTTAAACTATGGACTATGCTAACTTACATTTCAACCCTGAAACAAGCTATAAGCGGGAAAGATAACTAAAAAGATATAACTATGTAAAGCAAAACAGGATGGCTAAAAGCTATGTACAAACTGTATGGGGAAAAAACCGTTCAGTCCAAAACCCCCCCTCAAAAATACGGATTCACTACGGGAAAAATCATCATTGACGACACAAGATAAGAGTTGCAGTACCCCTACGACAACTCCATTTCATGCATTGTGGAACGGGGGTATTGTAGAAAGTCCAAGTTTTTCTACAATGGTTGACAAGTGTTGTAAAGGGTGATGTGATTCATGGTTCGACAATAGTTTGTCAATGTTGTGATTCTCTTTCGATTTTTTTTGATAAACTAACACAACTCTTGCTTGTATTGTAGAACAATCGTGGACAACATAAGCAGCATATCGTAGAAACATATGCAACAACAATTACCAGTATTATGAATAATATTTGCACAACACTTGTATGAATTGTCGAACTATCTTGAACAACACAAACTTATGTTGTAAAGTAACTGTTTCACAATATCTAGTTTATGTAGTTGAAAACCTTTTCACGATGTCTATTAGTATTGTGAATACTCCTCTCACTACACTTCCTTGAGTTGTATAACTATTCTGAACAACACCTGCTGATGTTGCAAGATTTCATTTTACAATGATTGTGGTATGAAGTAGAAATTGTTAACACAACACTTACTAGTATTGTGAATATTACAGTCAGTACACTTGTTAGCATTGTAGAACATTTGTTTTTACAATTATTGTCATGGGTAGCAGAAATTGTTAACACAACACTTATTAGTATTGTGAATATTACAGTCAGTACACTTGTTAGCATTGTAGAAGTACCTTGATACAACTATACTATGTGTAGTAGGACTATCTTGGACAAAATTGTAAATAAACTATTTTACAATACTTGTGAATAAGATCAAACCCATATTCCAGAATATATATTTCACTTTTGTCACTACTATTTGTGAAATGTAAAGAAACAACTAGATTAAACTGAAATGTAAATAAACAATTGGATTAAACTGAAAGATTCATTCAAATTAAACCAAACCCAGAGTTAAAGCATTCACATACCAATGTGATATACACAAAGCATACAAAAAAGTGGCAGTGATATGTTTGTTACCAAAAGTTAAGTCTCCAAAAAGATCACAGAAGATTAAGAAGTCTATTGGTAGATTATTCTATCTTTGGGCCATGTGATAAAATTTGAAACAGCATCATGAACAGTTCTGACTTCTGAAGTATCTTGGTAGACAAGAGCATCATCCACATAAGAAACCTTCACACATACAGTGTAGGCTCCAAGACCGATTGGTTTTCCATGTATCTGCTTACTTGGATCTGTTTCAGCAATTTCAGCCTCTGCAACCACCTTGTCCTCCTTGTACCAGCTTAACAACTTGCAAACTTGGAATCTCTTTGGCACTTGAACCTCATTTTGTTTCCTTACATGACTTGGAGTGGTATCAGTTGAGACTCTTTCATTACAGATAACATTTATGCTAGTGCTAGCCTCATGATTATTGCTGGGACTTAACATGTGAGAGGGTAAGACTCCATTGCAGACACATTTTGATTTCGTTCCCTATATTAAGACCAATCAGCAGTATGAGGGGCATTATCGAGTTTGAGTTTATCAAGAAAAGGAGACCTAATAAAAGACAAGTTAAATTCTCACCTCTAGCTGCACCACTCGATCACTCAATGCTTTATAGGATTCTTGACACTCTTTAATCATCATCTTATAGTGGGACTGCGCAACAACCTTTTTACGTGTCGCTCCAAAACCAATTCCTTTAAGTCTCCCTTTAGTTTTCTTGTTCTCACCAAAGGCCTTTACAAGAATATCATCTGTCACGGATGATCCACAATCAGCATGATACTTTTCTCGAGCTTTTTCAAGTTTTTCCTGTGTAAGCGTGTAAAACATCAGATATTTTTGACTTTTTCAAGCATGAGAAGATTTCTTACCAAAGCTTCTACAAAACCAGGATGTGGTTTCTTTCCTTTGCGCTGTTTATGACCAACTTTCCAGATTATAGCTCTATCAATCTCTTTGGTTGTGTTTTGCTCTTTTTGCTGCCAAATAAATGTATCAATACATGAGTCATCAAGAATAGCATAACAACATGGTATTATCTCAGAATATTTCTAAGATAAAACTTTGTAGAGAACTTCAAAAAATTATATTTTTAACGATGCAATAGCTTTCACATGGTGAATATCAAGACTGTAGAACATACCAATTTCACCTCTAATCGGGCGTAACCTTCTCGACTTATGGTATGTGGGGTGGTGTGTTTTGAACGATTTTCTTGCATTTTTATTCTTCTGACCTGAATAGAAAAGTAAAAAAATCATTTGACAGACTTTAAAGTTTTTAATACAAATATATAGGCATTCTATATAATAGAAATTACTTACTCTGAATTCAATAGAGTCTACATGTTTCACAAACTCTTCCCACTCCCTAACTGTCATGGTCCTGGGCATTAACTTCTCCAGCCGTTTCTTTTGTTCTTCCCCTTGTAGACGATCCAAAGCGTCGAGTACCAAACCAGCTTTCCTTGACCTTGCTTCTCTAAGATAAGTTCCCATCTTGCTAAAATAATAGTCTTTGTAATACTCAGGCACAATGAATCGGTTCTACAAATAAATTTAAATAATTGAATTAGAATACGCTATGAATTAAATAATTGTTGACTATGACTTAAATAATTATTGACGAATGAAAAGAGTTATCAATTGCGAACCGAGACTATCTTCCATATGTTTTCTTTGGCTTCATAAGGGACAAGTCTCCAATCCTTGTACGTTAATGGAAGTTTCCGAACAAGCACCCCTAGCACACTAGCAAGTTGCACAGATGGATCACCAATCGGTTGTTCATTAGCGTTGAAGGAAATTGTTCTTTTCGGATCAACAGAATCTAACTTCAGTGCATACATCTGGGTTGGACCACGTGGAACATATTTTCTTTTCTTCGCTTCTTTTCCTTCTTCACCTTCCTCATTATCATCATTACCACTATCATTTTCTTATTCCAATTCAGGCTCATCACCATTACCATTATCATTCTCTTCTTCCACATCAGGCTCCACATGATCAGAGTTATCCTCTTCCACAGCTTCCTCCTCCTCTTCCTCTTCTTCTTCATCTTGAAAATCTGCGAGAGTGTCGTGTGGATCCCTAAGTTGAACATTCAGACATGGGCCTATGCTGCTTGTGTCAAGTTTTCGCTTTACATTCTTTCGCCCCACTCCAGATTTTTCATTATCTCCTTCAGAGCTTTTTGATTGGGACTTTGTAGTTGTGGTCTGTGAATGTTGAGCACTTTCAGATTGCACATTCTTCTTCCTAGTATCCTGTCTCTTTGTAGTTGGTGATGACATTTTAGCACTTTCAGGTTGTCGACGACGCTTTGGAGTTGTTGCACATTTAGTTAGAGAAGAAACAACAACACTTGGTTCTAACTTCTTGTTCCTTTGTGATGATCGCCTACTTCCAGGTGAAAGAGATGGTTCCGCGGACTTGGTTTGAGTCGGGGTTTGCAGCTTTGAAGTGAGTGAAGCACTTTCAGTTGGGTACTGTTGAGTGTTCTGCTTGTTTTTCATCTGCAAAAAGTGTAGCTTAGTTAAAATGAGAAGGTAAGTAGTTTGTTGTGAAATTGAGATGAAAAGTCATTACCTTTATCGCAAACTTCTTGTTCCTTGGTGATAATCGCCTACTTTCAGGTGAAAGGGATGGTTCTGCGGACTTGGTTTGAGTCGGGGTTTGCATCTTTGAAGTGAGTGAAGCACTTTCAGTTGGGGACTGTTGAGTGTTTTGCTTGTTTTTCATCTGCAAAAAGTGTAGCTTAGTTAAAATGAAAAGGTAAGTAGTTTGTTGTGAAATTGAGATGAAAAGTCATTACCTTTATCGCAAACTTCTTGTTCCTTGGTGATGATCGCCTACTTTCAGGTGGAAGGGATGGTTCTGCAGATGGAGAACCTTTATCAGTTTTGGACTGTTTGTTTTTCATCTGCAACAACAATGCATATAGGTTAGTTAAAATGATATGGTGAATAAATTTATTTACACTGAAATTGAGATGAGAAGCCTTTACCTTTATGGCCAACTCCCTGACCAGCTTTATCTTTATTGTTTCCTTGTTAGTCTTCATTATTGCAGTTATGCCTTGCAAAAATATAATCACAGTGGCTAAACTTCATGCTTTGGAACAAATATAATCAAATCATACACCTAAAGAGAATAAGGCTACACCTATCAAATCACAAATTCTTACGAATTCTAAATTATACTTCATGCATCGAACAAAGGGGGGATTTTTTGTTATAACACAGAACAAAGACCTAAAAAACTAGAACATGAGCTGCAGAGACAATCATCGAAATGAAAATCATCATAAAAAGACCTAACATCGAAAATTCCCAAAATTAAATAGGACCCAATACCAATTTCATCATGGAAACAACAAATCCTAAATTGCATGTGAAGATCTGAACATTTATGTGAAGAAAAAAAAACTCAAAATTACTAAAATAGAAAACTGGAAAAAAGAGATTTATTTTCTTAAGATTTGAGAGTATGAGAGATTACCCCTTCTTGAAATCCTTTTCTTGAAAATTTGTTAGGGTTTTCTTCAAAGTTGAAGAGCTCTGAAATTAATAGATAGTTATGGTTTTCTGAAGAGTTTGAGTGATTGAGAGATTGTTAGGGTTTCCTGATGAGAGATTGTTAGGGTTTCCTGATGAGAGATTGTTAGGGTTTTCCGATAAAAGATTGTTAGGGTTAGAGATTCACAGTTGCAGACATGGCGATAGGTGAGATATTTTTTTCTTTTTTTTTGGTGAGAGAGTTTTCTTATTTTTGTGAAGAGTGAAGAGAATAATGATTTTGGGCGCGTTGTGAAAATACTGGGGGGAATTAACATGGTATAGGACACGTTGCAGTGGTCAAACATTAAATATTGTCTGAAAATTTCTTGGGCAGACACGTGACCAAATTTGGGCGGGATCTGGGGCGGGAAAATGGAATATTCTGATTGGTCTAAGAAAAAGCATACAGATTGGCAAAGAAACACAATTTTTTACAAACAAACAAAAGATTCCCACCGTTAGATTTAGTAGCAGTTGCTTCTCTAACTTTGGTACGTTGGATTAGACAAAATTACAAAAAAAAAATGGTGGTAACACTCTAAGTAACATAGATATAACCTGGCTCTGAGCTCGAAACCTGGCGGTAACTGGTAAGTGGACTATTCTAAGTCAGAGACTTCGTAAAAACGATGAATCCGTCTATCTATAAATAATATCGGTGCCATTAGAATATTCCTCCAACCCATAAACCTGTCCGGTTTTGGCAAATTCGAGACATAACATGGCTCCGAGATCGAAACCTGGCGGTGAGTGGACTACTCTAAGTCAGAGACTTCATAAGAACGATGAATCTGTCGATTCATAGGTAAGATGCTTTCATAATATTCCTCCAACCCTTAAACCTGACCGGTTTTGGCAACTTCGAGACATAACATGGCTCCGAGATTGAAACTTGGCGGTGAGTGGACTACTCCAACTCGGAGACTTCATAAGAACGATGAATCTGTCGATTCATAGGTAAGATGCTTTCATAATATTCCTCCAACCCTTAAACCTAACCGGTTTTGGCAACTTCGAGACATAACATGGCTCGAGATCGAAACCTGGCGGTGAGTGGACTACTCTAACTCGGAGACTTCATAAGAACGATGAATCTGTCGATTCATAGGTAAGATGCTTTCATAATATTCCTCCAACCCTTAAACCTGACCAGTTTTGGCAACTTCGAGACATAACATGGCTCCGAGATCGAAACCTGGCGGTGAGTGGACTACTCTGACTCAGTGACTTCATAAGAACGATGAATCTGTCGATTCATAGGTAAGATGCTTTCATAATATTCCTCCAACCCTTAAACCTGACCGGTTTTGGCAACTTCGAGACATAACATGGCTCCGAGATCGAAACCTGGCGGTGAGTGAAATACTCTAACTCAGAGACTTCATAAGAACGATGAATCTGTCGATTCATAGGTAAGATGCTTTCATAATATTCCTCCAACCCTTAAACCTGACCGGTTTTGGCAACTTCGAGACATAACATGGCTCCGAGATCGAAACATGGCGGTGAGTGGACTACTCTAACTCAGAGACTTCATAAGAACGATGAAAAACGATCCTTCCACCAGCACCATACTGTTTAAATGACAAGGAAAAGGCTATATTGTATAATAGGATGAGAAATTTAAAGGTTCCATATGGTTTTAGTTCCGATCTTAGAAAGCATTTCTCAAAAGATGGTTGCTTAGGTGTTCTTAAGGCTCATGATTACCATGTTCTTATGCAACAAATATTACCCGTTGTTTTGCAAGGACTTTTACCTGTAGGGCCAAGGGAGGCAATTTTCAGGTTATGTTCTTATTTTCACGAAATATGCCAAAGGGCAGTTGATCTCCATAGATTAATAGAACTTGAAGTAGAAGTTGCTGAGACTTTGTGTATGTTGGAGAGGTACTTCCCTCAGTCACTTTTTGATGTCATGATGCACTTGACAATTCACCTAGCTCGAGAAGTGCGATTATGTGGACCTGTACAATATCGTTGGATGTATCCATTTGAAAGGTATGCCAATTTAATTTATATTACTTCTGTTTTTTGGTTTCGTGTAGAAAGTTATGCCCTTTGTATCTTCGAGATACTAATATTTAATTAACTAGTAACTGTTACATACTCGACTTTCCTAGGTATATGAAGACATTCAAAGAATATGTAAAGAATTATGCACAACCTGAAGCTTGTATAGCCGAGTGTTATCTTGGAATGGAGTGTGTTAGGTATTTTGATATTCGTAAGGCCCAAGCAGCTGAAAAAGGAGTAAAGCAAAGGCGTAACGAAAACACTCAAAATGGTTCCACACCGGCAGCACGTCCTCTTTCTAAAGGTGTCCAAGTGCGTATGGATAGTGAGAAGTTAAAGATAGCTCACAGATATGTGCTTTTTAACACACCCAAAATTGACCCATATATGATGTAAGTATGATGTTCACGTTTATTAAAAATGGTCTGTCAATTAATACTTCATTTTCTAATTTTAATTTTGTCTTAGAATGTATATGGACGAGTTAAAATCTCCTGCTGGGAGGGAAATTACAGAGAATGCTTCGCGCTCTTTGCGGCTCAGTCGGCTTTGAGCATTATATTTTGTTTTACAACGCTTATGAAGGGTTGTCATAATAGTATATTAAAGAACCACCAACTTTACATAACTTGTGATAGTGTAGGTATGGTTAGTGGTGTAGACTTCCATATAGGAGGCTCAGGGTCGAATCCCCCAAACCTAATTTTTTCCCACATTCTATATTTTAACTTCAACAACACTTATAAGTGTTGTTATACGTTTCTATTAAAAAAAAAAAAAAAAACCTAAACTTGTGAACTGTAAGGATGGTTGATGAGCTATACATCCACGCATTAGGTTCATGTTCGAATCTCCCCTCTAACGTATTTTTCATTATCATATTTTTGTGTTCTTCAACAACAGTTGTGAGAATTGTGATAGGCTAAGTCACTACACTTATGAAACAAAGTTTTTATACCTAAATGTCGTCACAACAGTTTTGCTAAAGGAGTTGTCGTTTGTTTTCTTAGCGCAACCCCTTGTTCCTAAGGGTTGGTAGTGATGATATACGACAACTCTTTCTTTGAAACCAGTTGTAAAACATAGGACTTTCTACGATGTATAGCGAAGTGTTGTAAATCTCCAGTTGTAGATGTATATTTTTCCCGTAGTGATTAGTCCACCCAGATCCGACTAGGAACAGATTAGTCCAAATTTAATTTGAAAATGTGTAAAGACGCTGCTATCCTTCGCACGCGTCTCATAAAGCACACGTGCAACGAATTGAAATTGTTTTGTAACTGACACAGTTAATGTGGAAGAGACACGTTGGTTCGAAAAAGAAAACTGAAACTAAAAACTGAAAAGAAAAACGGAAATGTTAGTAATTCATTTAGCAGAAGAGAGAAGATAAAAAAACTCAGAGAAAAGAAAAATAAGAGAGAAGTTTAACCTAAAATCCAAAATCGAAAATCCAAACCCTAAAGCTTCAAAATCAAACCTTAAATCTTCGCAGAATTGATGAATACAGTAGCAGTGACATAATGGTGAGTGCTAAAAGACTAGTTGCAAAGCGAAAATCAACAAAAGAATCTTCTGATACACCAGCAACAGTTGAAGAAGATACTTCAAAATCACAAGGACCGAAGACGAGATCAAAATCTGCAGCAATTTCAACATCAACTGTACAAGAAGATACTTCAAAATCATCATCACCTAAGAAGAAATCAAAATCTACAGCAGTTTTAACAGCAACAGTTGAAGAAGATACTTCAAAATCACCACCACCGAAGAAGAAATCAAAATCTACAGCAGTTTCAACAACAACAGTCGAAGAAGATACTTCAAAATCACCACCACCTAAGAAGAAATCAAAAAAGGGTAATGTTACTTCAAACTCTTGTCCATCTATTGTGTTTTACCAGTGTACAGATCTGTACACCGGCATGCTATATCATGTTTATATGTTCTGACGTGTGTGTTTTCAGACTGTTGTCCATCTCTTATTGTTGGTGTGTTCATATATGTACACCACCATGATGTTGCAGGTTTTCTTTCACAGTTCTATTTATTTTTTTGCAATTTTTATGAGATTTGTTATTGGTGTGTCCATATATGTACACCACCATGCTGTTGCAGGCTTTCTTTCACAGTTCTATCTTCTTCTTTTTTCAATTTTTATGAGATTTTTTGTTGGTGTGTCCATATATGTACACCACCATGCTGTTGCAGGCTTTCTTCCATAGTTATATCTATTTTTTTTCAATTTTTATGAGATTTGTTGTTGGTGTGTCCATATATGTACACCACCATGCTGTTGCAGGCTTTTTTCATAGTTCTATCTATTTTTTTGCAATTTTTATGAGATTTGTTGTTGGTGTGTCCATATATGTACACCACCATGCTGTTGCAGTGATTTGTGCTTAGATTTCTTGTTCATGTGTATATATTTCTAGACTCACATGTTGTTGTATGTTTAGATTTCTTGTTTATGTTGTTTAGATTTATTGGTGTCATGTTCTGTATGTTTTTGTACTGACCGTTGTGTTTTGGAACTGTTTTTTCATCACTTGTGGTACCAGTGTACAGATCCGTACACCAACATGCTAGTTCATCTTCATATTGCATGCTGTGTATGTTTTGAAACTGATTTTGGTAGATTTTTGTAAGAGTGTAAAGACTTTTACACCTGTATTGTTCTTATTTGATTAGTGCTCTGTTAAATACTTGTGTATACATTTTTGTACACCTATGTGACTATTTTGTAGTTATGAGTATAATGAATGTATTATTCTTCTTGGTTCATTTTCGTAGATTCCAACAAACCTTATAGATCAAGTTTCCATGCAATCAGTGACTTTGTCAATAGAAACCTTGAGGAAGATGAAAAAGAACGAAGAAGAAAAGTATGGTTCACCGATTATCAATTACAGAAGCAAAAAGAAGGACCATTCTGGCCTGTTGTAGATATCTTTGTCCACAAAAAAGCAGATCAGAAAGATGAGAAAGATACAACTAAAAAGAAAGATGATATATGGACTAGGAACCCAAACTCAATCTTGAAAATTGTGAGACAGTATCGCCATGAAATTTCTGACGAATGGGGACATTATTTCATGTTTGATACTCCTAATAAGAAAAAGAAAGTGGAAGTAAAGAGTGAACTTGAGGATTTCATTCTACTTTATGGGTTAAGATGGTGGCAACGGAACTTGAAAAAGGAGAAGATGTAAAATTGCAGCAGAAAAAAGATACGGTCCGCTGATAAACAGATTGCCTCTTAAGAAACGAAATGAGCTGAGGAATATAGATGTGGAGGAGGAAATCGTACGTATCATGAAGTTAAACCCAAAGTCGCCATTGGAGATTCAAAGAAACGTTGAAGACTTAGTGGTGTTGTTTACTATGTACTTGTGTATCACTGTGTTTTTTACCCAGGCAAATGGAAGTACGATTAGCAAGAACCAGTATGCACACTTTTTTGAGTCTTTCGATAGGATGAACAAAACTTGCTGGCCAGTTCATATACATAAGTATCTCATGGCGTGTATTAAGAAACATATCGATGCATCACTTAAAGTTAATGGTTGTGTGTATTATCTATTGGTGACTTTATATGTGCACACAGTTGTACACCTGATATATCGATTCACCATTTTAAATAATTTTGTTCATTGTGTTTGTTTCTTTCTATTACATTTCTAACTATTCACCTATTTGCTAATGCGGCATTGGTTTGCTGGACATAACAAAGGCATGCGGCCGAGCAATGAGGAAGGTGTGCCAAGGCTTCTCAGGTGGATCATCAACGACGTCAGTAATACAATTGAGAAAGACTTGAATGACGTCATGAAAAAGGTATCTCAAAAAAATTTCTTACGATAGTATATGTACATTAAGGTGTACAAGATTGTACATTGTTGAAAGATTTTAATAAATTTGTCTTGTGCACAACAATGTACACTCTTACAACATGTGTAAAAAATTGTACACCTGTGATCAATGTTGATACTTTGGCATGTTTTCAGATGCAACCAGGATGGGTAAAGACTTCCACTGATGAAGAGCGATTGTTTTTGGAAGAGTACCGGAGACAGAAACAAGAAACTAACATAGATGTAGTGAAGAAAAAGTTGCGCATATCAGATATGCAAAGAAAGGAGTTATATGAGGAGCTTACTGAAGTTCAGGAGAGGCAAGAAAGGCTTCTTAATTACATCGAAGAGAAAAACCTAAAAGTTAATGAAGTTGGTCTAATGAACTTGACAGAAAGAGAAGTGAATGATTTTCGTAATTACACTTTGGATGAAATCATTAAATTTACAAAGGAAATATGGCTTGAAACTAAGAAGGATGAGGAGATTGAGGAGCAGGAGGAAAAGGAAGATGAGGAGATTGAGGAAGAGGAGGAGGATGAGGAGGAGGAGGAGGAGGAGGAAGAGGATGAGGAGGATGAGGTGGAGGAGGAGGAGCACAATGAAGATGGTGATATGCATGATGATAATGATAATGATGGTGATGATGATGATGGTGGCAAAGGTGGTGATATGCATGGTGATAATGATGATGATGGTGGAAAAGGTGGTGATATGCATGGTAATGACAATGACAAAGAGGATGGCAAAGATGGTGATATGCATGGTGATGACAATGACAAAGAGGGTGGAAAAGGTGGTGATGACGAGGGTGGCAAAGATGGTGATATGCATGGTGATGACAATGACAAAGAGGGTGGCAAAGGTGGTGATGACGAGCATGGAACTGAATCTGAAAAGAATGAAATTCCGTCTGAAACTTCTGAAAAGAGAAGGTATAAAATCACTTTTATTTAATGTGGCAGTCATTTCTTTTTATGTGTGTAGATAGTTGTACACCAGTATGCTAAAACTCATACCTTTTCTCTAAACTTGAATCTTTTAGCACTCCTCTGTCAAAGACAAATGAAGAGAAGTATGGAACAAGGAAAGGTGTTGAATCTGGAACTGCTAAGAAGCCTAGGTATTAAATGATCTCATATCGCATTTCTTTTCATTTTCTGTATATGTGTACCAAGATGTACACCTTAGTGATTTCTTTTGTGTGTGTGTGTGTACAAGGATGTACACTTTTGTAGAACCTAACAAAAAATGCATTTTTTCAGCACTTCTCTGCCAGAGACAACTGCAGATCAAGAAGTCCATGATGTAATTGAAGCCACTCAAACTGCTGAATTGATGAAGCTACGATAATCGCATCTCAAGCCATATCTCAGCTGGACCCTAAAGGCATGTTGCCGGTTGAAAAAGATGTCCTCTTACTCACACAAGGAGAAGAGACAGACAAGGAGACTTATAAATCATTTGAGGACCTTCTAGATAACTTGTATGAATCTGTGTTCGTAAAGCTTGAAAAAGGTTGTTACAGAACGACACCATCTGAAGTGAAAGAAAATATGGCAACCCTGATCCGACACGATTATCCAAGTTTTTCATTGTTGAGCCAAGAAGATCCAAAAGAAGAGTCGTCGCATAAATCATTATCCAATGAAGATGTACGAGAAATGATCGTTGCTGAAGCAGTGCAGTTCATCCAACAAAATCATGCTGAATTTTTTAGCATCCAAGAGGTAGAAGAAGAGAAGACGATGCCAGTGAGGACAAGAGCAGGGAAGATGAAGGAAGCAGAGATGTTGAGGACAAAAGCGGCTGGAAAGTTGTCCAAGACACCACCAAAGAGAGCTGCAAAGAAAAAACTACCTCTTGACTTCACTGTCGAGGGTAAAACCAGACAAGTTAGGATGAAAGTGGATCAAAAAGTCAAGGGGGTCAAAGAGGGAGAAGACCAAGGCTATCCTGCACCAAAAAGGAGAAATGAAAATGAGTATCATCCTACTCGCCCATTACCAGATATTCGTCATTCACCACTATACCAAGCCATGGAACCAGGACAGGACAAAAAAAGGATACAGAAAATCTTCGACTATGCAAGCCTGGGGTAAGTTCACAAATCAATACCTCACACTATACGAATGATTGAATCTTATTGAAAAAAGGTATGTGAACCATTATGTACACCATGTTAATATTTCCTTTATGATTCTGCAGCTCTGTAGCTTGGGAACTAACAGTACTCGAAGATCCAACAGTCAGGGAACAAATTCTGATTGTTGGAAAAGTACGTCGTGCACTCATGTTCAACAAATATTTGTACCAATAGGTACTCCAGTTCTACATCCATCGACGTTTCAGAGCAATGGTCATAGATAGCATTCGTCATCCAGATGATCAGAAGTACATGAGATGTGAAATAATGAGTCCTACTGCATGTGTAAGTTTCTCAAAAACAAATCAAAAATGTCATATATAGATACTTAAATGATGTGTACATACTAGTACACCTGATTGACATGGCGTGTTTTATGTGTTTTTAGATTTCCTTAGGAGTGGACATAGATATACGCCAGTATGCTATATGATTGACACATGCTCTGTTAAATGTTTGCACGGATGCTTGATTGTTAGATTTACTTAGGCGTGTACATAGTTGTACACCTGTATCATATGTCATGGATACATCTATATCATACATCTGTTTGATATGTAGTAGTGTACATGCTTGTTAGTTTTCTGGTCTGATTTAGGTGTACCTAATCCATTTTATTTTCCTATAAATATTGATTGCAGTACTATGTGAAGAACAATATCATCAGCGAGGAACAAAAGCTTGTGGTTGAATTCATACGGTACATGCCTGACAATCTGGAAGTTCTTGTAATCCCCGTCAATCACTCAACAGTACAAATGGCAGTAGGAGTTCACTGCTCGCTTTTGAAATTTGATTTTGAAGTTGAAGAGTGGAAGTGGTACAACTCATTGCACTCAAATGAGGACTATAAACATGATGCACAACACATGGCAAATGTGGTGCAATTTGAACTCAACAAGAAGAGAGCATTAAAGGGTGATGCACCTATAGAACCGCACAAAATAAACATCATGCAATTCCCTGCTCAAGGAATCAATCCAGACTGCCTCCTATACACTTGCTACTTTATGAAACGAAGTGTGAAGAAGAGAAAGAGTATCGAAAGAGATCAGCAGAGGGCCGAAGACATTTGTCAGGGAATGAAAGCAAAATTGGTGGCCAAGATGCTGAAAAAAGTCGGAGTGTATGAAAAGTTGTGGGATATAGCAACTGATGCACAGCACAACGAGTAGCGCCTAAGTAAAGAGATGAAACCATTGAAGAGGAAGAAGAGTTTTTTTTAAGCTTCATTATACAAGATCACTTTCTGAATTGCTTCTAAACATTTTCTATCTTTCAGACAACTTTTCAAATTTCAGTTTTTATCACTTTCTTTATGACTTATCACTACTATAAAGACCTTGAATTAATATTTTTATTAGTTTCAATATTGATGTTACAAGTTTATGACTTATCATTACCATTGAAGTGTATATTACAGGTTTTGAAATATTAAGGTGTACTTGATTGTGCACAGTTACTGACTAGAGCAGAAAATGTTTAGAAGGTGTACATAAAGGTACACATGTACGGACAGATTTTTTTACTTTATCAAAAGTATAAAAATTGAAGACATAAAAATATTACTAAATTTTTATAGCATGCAGAACTGAAAACATAAAAATTGAACATGGAAAAAGTAATTACTAGTTATATAGATCTAAAAACATAGAATATTACTAAACAAAATAGACTAGTAGCATCCATTGTACACCAAGGTGTACATAGTGGTACACATGTAAAAAGACAGGTAAGAAAAACTGAAGTTTACAGGAAGGTGTATATAATGGTACACATGTCCTGGCACTAATTATCCAAGCCAAAGAAAATTGAAAAGACATTACCAAAAGTAAAGACCAAACACATAGAATCTTTTGAACAAATGAAACATAGAAAAAAACATCAAATCATGGGGGAGGTAGCTATGTTGTGGTGACCAAGGGTGAAGCACTTTGTGCACATCACATGCCTCTTTTGCTTCTCCCAAGCATTCTTGATACGCTGTGTTCTTCGTCTACCAGGTGGAGAAACAAGAATAGGAACAATAACCCTATCATTAGGATCATAAGCCTGTGGCTTGTCATGATTGGGGATTGGCAAGATGATCTCCTGGTATGTCCTGTTGTACCATTTAGTGGTGAAGTATGGCTCAACAAATGAATAGATGTCCTCTCTCGTAGCTTGAATGGCAGCACAAGCATGTGCACAAGGAAAACCATTAACTTTCCACCTGTGACATGTACAAGTTTTCTGCAATAGATCTACAGTATGAGACCGGGGAGACGCGACTTCATACATTCTTTCCATGGACTGAGTAACAATCCAAGTACGACCAATGTCGATGTTTTCCTTTATTAAAGCCTCATAAATGGGAGTGAGCCTAGTGTTGAAATTTTCTAGACCTTCTATCTTTCTCTCAGAATTCTTCTTCATAACCTTCAAACTAACATAATAAAAAGACAAAGCATAGAATCAAAACATGATCTAGAAGGATACAGATAAAACATGTGTACAACAATATACACATTAAGGAAATCCACGTGTACAACAATGTACACACAGTTGCAGAATCATAGATAAAACGTGTACAAGTATCTACAGATCAAGCAAATCCATGTGTGCAACAATGTAGACAGACAAACATGTGTACAAGGGAAGATGTACACATCAAATAAAATAAATGAATGAAATGCTAAACATAAAACTCACCGTATCGCATCGCATCGAGAAGAGCAAAAGCAGGAAACTTTTTGAAATCAAGAATCCGGTTGTTGAAGGACTCGGAAAGAGTTGAAGAGTGAGCACTATATCTGCATAAAGGAAAAAATGCATTTGCCCGTTTCTCCTTTGGAATAGTCCTGATATAGTTAGCAACATATCCACATCCAATTGCATGCATGCCCCGCAAAACTTCTTCAAAGTTCGTTGTTGTGTAAGAGTAAGCAGCTTTGTAAAACAAATCAATAATGGGCTTTGAATTCGCATCACCTGATCCAATGGGGAGATTGCACTTGATGTGGTAAAATCAATAGATGTGATATGAATTAGGAATTTTTTTGGAATGCCCTGCAAAATTCCTTCTCCACGATCACTAAGGAAAACAATCTGACGACCATCGACAACTTGTTTAAGATTCTCTAGAAACCAAAACCAATTATCTTTGTTTTCAGCAGAAATGAGAGAAAATACAAATGGGTAAAATTCATTGTTCCCATTGATACATGTTGCAGCCATAAAAGCACCCTTGTATCTACCAGTAAGGAAAGTAGCGTCCAAGTAAATCATCGGCCTGAGATACCTATAGCTATGCTTGCAAGCACCGAAACAAATGAAGATCCTCTGAAATCTTCTGGTTGCATGATCAACTTCAAACTTCACATAGCTATCAGGATTATTTTTCTTAATGGCTTGGACATACCAAGTTAAATCGCTATACGACTTCTCGTCATCGCCAAACTGTTCTTCAAATACGTCTTCTTTCCCTCTACGGGCATGGTGATACTTAATATTGGACCCATAAGTCTTCTTAAAAAGTGAAATGATCTGGTTGGGTTTTATACTAGGATCCCCCTGTATATTGTCGGCAATCAAATGCTTGACTAACTTGGTTGTCCCCGCAGGACTCTTCAACCTCAAACCAACACCACAGCTACAAAAAAAAATCTGGAATAAGTAATGTGCACCACAATGTACACCAAATAAGATCTCAAAACCAACACCACATATATACAAAAAAGAAAACACATACCAAGCAAGAATATGTAATTTCCATAAAAAGCCTACAACAAGTAAATGTGCCACTTAAAAAGCCTACAACAAGAAATGTGTACCACAATGTACACGTAAAACAAGTCTACATATAAAAGCCTAAAAAAAAAAGAACTCGTAATGTGGACTAATATGAACACCACTAACCTGTGAATAATATTAGAATCTTTCAGCACGAACCGAGAAATGTCACCATTGACAGGCCCAAAGTGAATCCTCCAACCACAATCATTTTCTGCGCACTTTGCAGTAAAACGAGTCTTGTCATTTTTAAGAATAATAATCTTGTGACCAGTAGCCATCTTGTACTTATCAACAACAATTGTAACAGATTTAACACCACCCATAAATTCTCTACCAACTTTGTCAAAAACATAAACCCATTCATCAATAATCATAGGCTTGGCCTTGTCTGCGTCATGATATACCACCCTTACCATCTTAGGACTTTCAGTTACCCAAGAATTTGCAGTATGCTACAACCAGAATTAGAACGAGAAGTATGATGCCGAATGACGTCAACATTCAAATAGAAATCTTCATTCCCAATAAGAATAATAAGTGCTATTAAACCTTGCAGTTGTATATCACCTTGTACAAAAACTAATTGATCATTATCCATATAGATGAAACATATACTCCAAGGATCCAAAGACCTCCAATGCTTGCATGCAAAATGCTTCAATTCATCTACGATTATCGAAGTATTAACACGAAAAACAGCAGAATGCTCACCATGATTCAAAACAGCATTAATAAACTTCTCAGACATGTTCGATACCCCTACATATTACAAAAGAAATGATAATAAACATTTGAAGCTTCAAACAACAATTTCAGATTTGAATAACCTAAAACTTAAACAGTGTACAGAAAAGTACACATTTAATCAAAGCCAAAAACATCAAGTAACAGTAAACCTAGATAAAATACTCCATCAATTAAGCTTCAGAATCTTACTGGAACACATAATTAAATAAATCAGAAGCCTACTATATAGTATTAGTTCGATTTTATATCATGCATCATAAAACTAAAAATCATCATCAAACAACAATAAACAAAAATCGTTTCACGAGAATCAAAATATAGTATAAAATAAATATCAAATAAAGATCATAAAAATAATAAGATATAACAGATCGAATTGATATCATCAACTCAGAAAAACTAAACATCAGAAACAAAACCTGAAAATTAGATGTAACAAATCGTTCAACCAAAAGAAAACTTACCTGAAGTTGAATTTTGCTCCATTAACAATCAAATCCAATCTAACATCTATGAATCTGTTAAATCACATTCGAATTCAAATCTGGATCGATCTATCTCTCAATCTGTCGTGAATTCAAATTTGAGATTAAGAAACTCGATTTCAGAATACTTTCGAATGTAACCTGAGTTGAAATATGATGAATAAACGATCAAATCCTCTCTGAAACTTTTAAATCGTCTTCCAAAATTAATCTCTGACCTGCTCCCTGTTTTGAATTCATGTTTGAGATCCAAAAATTTCGATTTCAAACCAAGCTTTATATATACGGAATCGCTTCAAGGGTAATTATGGTATATCGAAAACTCGTAAAATCGGGAATCGAATTGATTTGGACTAACTCGTCCAATGTTTGGACTAAATTGTAGCAACCGGGGTTTATTTGGACCAGAATATACTAGGCTTCAGTGGACTAAAGTGTCCAAAGCCCACAACCTTTGGGACTAAACATCAATTTCTACAACTGTATGTGACTATATCTAAGTTAATCTAACACAGTAAAAGAAATCTAAACTAAATATAAATCCAAAAGCTACAGACCAAAAACATTTTAAAGCTAAAAACAGATCAACACCTCAAACTAAAAATGAGTCCTACTAAATAAGCTAAGGAGTACTGGAGTAGTGAAAAAAAGCTAGAGAAAATCAAAAGTAAAGACTGAAAAACAACAATTTTTTTTTTTAAGAAAGCAAGGAATATGTACAATTCCTAACTACAAACTAGTATAAACAGAACCTAAAGAATCTAACTACACTGTTTGCCAACTCCCCGGCAGCGGCGTCAAAAACTTAGTAGGACTATAAAAGATACCTACAATTATATTAACTGCAAGTGCACAGTGTCTACTATGTAGGACAGGGAAAATACAGGTCGATCCTACGGAGAGTCGGATTGGTGAAAATAAACTTTTAGGTTCTACTTTTACTAATTTAAATACAGTGTTTGTCGAAACGACTGGTATGAATGATTATACTACATAAACAAGGTTAGAATGCAATTAGAAGGCACGAGGGCAGTCGAATCTACTGCTCAAACTACGCTAGATAATTCAGTTATAGAAATTACTCTTGTCCTTTTAACGAACAACGGTGAAGATGCAAGTATGTCGCGTATTCAAGGTGATCTTGTAGTTGCAGGAAATCCTACACTACACCCCTCACAAGATTTCATTAATATTCAACTCATTTTAGATTAACAATCTTAATTTTATTGATCAATATTTGAACAATCTTACAAGAAAAGATAAAGGAATCAAGATAACCACTGCTCTAGATTTTCTCTCTCCTATTTACTTGCTTCTCACTCCGAAAAAGATCTCTCCCTTTCCTTTACAACTGAACGACTATTTATAGGGAAGTACATAGTGGATGACAGCTAATCTGTCCTTTATTTTCGGATATGGCTTGCGACATTCTCGCAACCTTACAAATGTTAATCTCGTAAACTCTCTTATTTTCGAAGGACCATCACATTTTTCTCATGATTTTAGCTGACGTCATTTATTATGTCATTTCTGAAATTGTTCTGCGACACTGTTGTGTTGTATTGTTGATAATTTCGCTAAGGTATTATTATTGCGAGATTCTGATCCTACATCTTGCCTCTTCTCATATCTTCTCTGCGAAGTAGAGAATGATGTGAGCACTGCCGCAACTGTCCATCTCTTCATATTCTGCATTTATCACACGTATCCTTTCTTCCATTTATTTCTTGACACGTCTTCTGTAACCGCTGCTTTTCAACCGCTCACGTCTTTTCGCATTAATGGTGTTTATTTCTTCGAGTAAGAAAATCTCCTTTATATATTCTTCTTATTCTTCTTTCCATTTTCTTTTTACTTTCTCTTCTCTTTTTACTTTCTCATCTCTGCAAATCTTTTGTTCTTCCATAAGTTCTGTTACTGTAATTCTTTCTTCTTTAATTCTTTCATATTCATTCACATACTCTATATTCAGATATGCCTCCAAGTGGCCACAAATATGAGAAAAATTTAAAAGACGTCCAAAAAGATCTTGCTGAGAAAGGTTTCACACTTTCTACCATTCCTGGTGAAAGTGCTAAGTCAATTATTTCTATCAAACTTTTATCTGATCAATATTGTGATGATCAATCAATCATAATTTCGTTAGGTAAAATTCTCGCAAGTCTCCCCATTCCTCTTTACGACCCAGATATTCCTCTGTTCTATGAAATTCTCGCTCACTCGGGATTTTCGCGAGCTATCTTCCAGTTGAGTGGGGATTGCATCCGTCTGATGCTAGAGTTCGCTAACCGTGGTGCTGGTAAAGGATCTCTGTACTCCAAAGAACTTAGGGATCCTCAAATTCGCAGACTTGGAGATAATTGCTGAGAAATACACAGTAGCGAGTTTTTTTGAAAATTATGAATTGATCTCCATGAAGAAAGAGAATACTCGCTGGGGTATTCGTTTGAAAAGGAAAGATAACATTGATGAAGCTAAAATACTCATGCAAGACATTGATTGGCATTCTGGTAAGAACACAACTCCTCGCCAATCCAAAGATGATAAATGGTGTGTTTTTCCCTTGATGTTGAAAGGACCTTACATTGCTGGGTCAAATGTTCTTCCTGAGAATTTCGGTACTTATCAACCTTGGGAATTCTCTTGGCCCGAGAAGTAAAAAGAGGTATGTTTCTTCCAATTTCGCTCACTTTACATTTCTTTATTTATCTTTATTCTTTTATTCGCTGATTCTTGCGAAATTTTGCAGATCCAGAAACTGAAAGATAGCTATCATAGGACTGGGAAGGCTAGTACCTTATTAGCTCTTCGCTCATACACAGATGAGGTAAGAAATATTCTTTTATGATTTTAAACAGTATATTGTTGCCTCTATTTCTTACTTCTATTTGTGTGTGAAGATTATTGCTGAAATAGAAGAGCCTGCCAATGTTGCGAAGACTAGTGATAAAGGCAAAGGTGCTCTTCGCAGGGAAAAACCAAATGCTCCTCCTTTAAAGAAGAGAAAAATATGTTCTTCTTCTCCTTCAACTATTCCTTCTCATGAAAATTCCGAGAGTGACAAGGATGATGAGGATAATGATGACCTTGCCGCAAGTGAAGATTCTACATCTGAATCTTCTATGGCTAAGCTCTCTGGCCTCTTTTCTGATTCTTTGCAAGGAATGGGAGATAGTCAATTCGCTAATACCTGCAAATCTCTCGCTACAATCTGTAATGTCCCTTTACTGGATGGTGATAGTTCTCTTCGTGGAGTTTCTAGATCGGTGACTCCCGATTTTTTGCATTCTCTCGATAGCCTGGTATGCTTTCGTCCTGTTTACTTCTTTATTATTGTAACTCAAAATCTTTTTTTATTTTAATACTTTTTATATTTTCTCGCAGGCTGGAAAAGCTTCTTTCTCTGTTGCCTCAGATCTGGAGAGGAGACGCGAAATTCTGGAAAAGAAGAATCTTCAATTTCGTACAAAGAATGAGGAACTGGAAGCTGAAGTCAAATATCTTCGCGAGAAGAACAAACAACTAGAAATTGATTCTTCTTCGTATAAGAACAAAATCTCTAGTCTTCAGCAAGCTAATAATCAACTCTATGGTATGTTACATTTCTCCTTTCCCTTCATTCATTCATTCATCTTGTTGTTTTATCTTATTTAATTGATCCTTTTTGCAGACATTTATGGTCTTTCTGATGAAGCTACCATTCTTCGTTCATTTCCTAATTCCTTGGATAATGATATCCTTCTTGAGCGTCTTAATAAATCTTTAAATAGTTTCTCAAATGATAGAATTTCATCTCTTTCTCTGAATGAACTAAGATCCAAATTTCGCCTCTTAGAAATTGACCATAGATCTAGTTTAGGCTTAGCCAACCGATTTAAGCGTCTCCTTCTTAATTCTAAAGAAAAAATCAATGAGTTGAGAACCAAAATTAGCAGTCTCATAGATGATAAGGATCGCATCTATGATCAAGGTGCTAAGGCTTTGGCGAAATTCCAAGAGACCCTTCTTGAAGTTCAACTTGAACGAGATGAAGCTAACCGCAAGAACATCGATCTCTGCGAAAGAGAAAACCAAATTCGTTCTCGTCTTCTTATAATTAATGAGGATGAATTTGCTTGGACTGCGAAAATCTTAGACGATGCCAGAAAAGATTTAGGTGTAAATGTTAGTCTTCAAGTTGAGCATACAACCTTGATTAGAGATATGATTTCTGACAGAGAAGGTTATTAACTGTTCTTCTTTACCAATCTTTTGTTTCTTATGAATTTTCATCAAGTTATTAGTTGATTGTCTTTTGCTAGCAGATTCTGAAAGTAAATATCGTGAAAAGATTGAGGAACTTGAAGCTGAAAAAGAGGAACTCGCAAAGAATCTTTCTTCTCGCAACGACAAGTATTCTAGGTTAAAGAATCAAATCAAGATCATTGTTGCGAACTTTAAGAATGATGTTATGCATTTTCGCAATCAAACTATCCAAATGGTTTGTGATGACCATAGTATTCCTCATTCTGATTATCTTTGTCTCTTGGAGGTGATCCCAAAGAATATTCCCAGTCTAATTATTTCTGATAGCGAAGCTGATGATGAAGAATCTGATGGTGATGAAGGTTCTGATGGAGACGAAAGTTCTGACGCAGACGAAGAAGGGAACAAGTCTGATGAAGGATCAACTAATAAGTCTTTGTTTCTTTCTTTGATCTTCTGTAATACTTGTACATTTATTCCTTCTTTCTGTATACTTGCGAATTCTTTTGGTTCCCCATATTCCTTAATATATGAGTTTCTTTCATTTTGACATGCATTTATTAAAACAGTTCTTCCTTGCAATACAGTTAATCAATATAATCATTAATTTTTGAATTTTTGTGTAAATCTATCATATGGAGACAAATAACATTTTCTAATTTCATTCATTCCCATACTTGCCTCTGTTATTTGTATCTAAATGAGAGATTTTGCATATTTTTTATTTTGTGCCTCAATTTCGCAGTTATTTATGTATAATTTCGCAATCTTATGCGAAGTGAATTTTGATTCTTTTCAAAATCTCATTCCTGTGTGGTCTTATTTTGCCTTCCTAATTAAAGGTCTTATTATGATACCTCTTGTCATTGCGACAAAATCGCAGGACGTTCTTGCGCTTTCATGCAAAAACCCAGTGATCTTGCCTTAAATTTTTCTTTTGTATTATGGCCTCTTCAGGAATGTTGCGACAATATGACAGGCCTAAATATTCTTGCGAAAATAAAGCCCCATGACATTGTCGCCTTGCGACGAAATCGCAGGACGTCTTCGCACTTTCATGCGAAAACCCATTGATCTCGTCTTATCTTTTTCTTTTGTATTATTGCCTCTTCAGGATTGTCGCACAAATATGACAAGACTTAATACCCTTGAGAGTAAAAAGCCTCATGACATTTGCATCTTAAGACACTTATCAGCTCCCTAATGGAGGGTGCCTCCCTTATCTTCCCCCTGGTTTCCCCTTCAAGGAGGCGCACCTCTACCATACAAGGTTGGCTCCTCCCATCCGGTCTTAACAAAAACCAGTTGTTTTCGCAGCTTCTTATCCCTTTTACCTATAGGGTTTATGGTTATGAGACTGCACCCTAAATGGGGTTTTCTTCGGGCCGAGTGCAGTATAAGCCAAGACTTGTCAAGAATGGCAAGGTACGCTTCAAACTCCCCTGGCACTCTTGACTCAACCGTGTACCTTGGTGCCTTTATCAGATTATGCACTCCTTGGGAGAGTCCTTATTACCTTAGTCGCCCAACGTAAGTCATATGCTTAAGCTGAGAATCCAAGGTGCCTCTCCCGGATGGGCTTTATTGACCCCAAATCTCCATGACTCAGGTTCCGGTGGCGGTGTAGCCTTTCCCTGAGCCATGCAACAGGTACCCCCTTATATGACGTACTTTAGGTCTTACATTTGCCTCTTGCGAAATTGTATTCGCGAACTAGGGTGTACGCCATAAAGGTTCGCCCCTTTCTCTTTTGTCATTGTTCTCTGATTGTCTTCTGTAAAATTCATTATCTCTGCGAGATTCTCGCACATCATCATATCGTATTTGCATTTCGCAATCTCAATTTTGTCATTCAATAGAATGTATTTTTGAGAATTTTACTTATTGCGAGAGTGTCACAACAAATTAATCATTCATACATTTCTTGTTTTTATTACCTTTTCCATCCTCTGCTTCTTTGTTATTTTCTGCTACTGCTTCCTTGGTAATGGCATGTTCATCATTTTTATTCTGAGCTAGCATTAGTTTCGCAACATCTCTTCTTCTTTTCGTTCGATTGCATCTACCATCAATTTCTCACTTCTTTGTGTCTCTTTTATTTTTTGTCGCCAACTTGCCTTCTTGTTTGCTCTTCCTTCGCAGGATTCCACCTCAGTTTCGTAACACCTCTTTCCTTCAACACAATCTCCCTTTATGATTCCTACACCGCTGGGATGAGGAAATTTGATGCACTGGTGGAAAGTTGAAGCTACACCTAGAATCCCATGTAGCCAAGGTCGACCAATTAATGCATTGTAAGGTGATTCTACATCAACGACACAGAATAAGATTTCAGAAGATATTCCCTTCAATGGAATTCGCATAGTAACCTCCCCTTTAGGCTTGTTGGAAGTACCATTAAAACCATATATCTTATATATTGATGGTATAAGATCATCATCTCTTCCTCCCATAGTTTTATAAGTATGATAAAATAAGATGTTCACAGAGCTTCCAGTATCGATTAGAATCCTATTAATTTCCCATGAATCTTCAGCTTCATCATCCTCATCTTCTTTCGGTTTTGTATTAATTTCTAATTTTACTACCAATGGATTATCATGTACCTCTTCACCTTCGGGGATTTATTCTGCGGTAAAAGAAATAATATGTTTCTGCCATTCCTCTAGTGGCGAGATTTTCGCAATATTCATAATTTCCCTTCCATCATTATCTCTTGCGAACACTCTACTTAAAACATTGTCATGAAAATCTTCAATTGTCTTGTATGAATGTATGATAGAGTGACAGAATAGATTCTTTGCTTTTGCACCAACTTCTATGAAGAATGTTTCCTTCTTTTTCATCGTGTTTACTTTGTGATGCTCTGGTGGTGGTGGCAATGGTTGAGATTGTGGGTGCCCTACCAAAAAGTGGTTTAGTTTTCTTTGATCTATCATTCTCAGAATAATTCTCTTTACATTTCTGCAATCATTTGTGGTATGTCCATGAAAATGATGATAAGAACAAAACTCATGACTTTTGTGGTTTGGAGGTGGTTCCGTTCCCATGTTCCATGGTGTTGGTATATTCTCCATCAAAATTATAGCTTCCCATATTTTCTCCACACTTGCATTTAGAGGTGGCATCTTGATTTCTTCCCATACTACCTTGTGGCCTCCTTGTCCTCTACTATAGTTTTGTCTTTGATCTCCATAAGTTTCTTGTGGCTGATCAAGTCTTTGAATCTTGTTATTTCCACCACGATTGTAGAAATTTCTTTCTCTTTCATACTCTTCTTGATCTCTGCTTCCCATAGCCACCAGTTTCTGTTGATTGTTACCCGTCACCTTCTCTTGTTGTACTTACGAAGTGTTCGCCACTGTGTTTATTAGTTTAGGTAATAAGCTTGCATTCGCTGTTTGTGAATTGGTGTTCGCAACTGGGTATGATTCCATTTCATTTTGCCTTTCCTCTAGAGCAATATATTCTTCTTGAAGTTCTCGCGATTCAGTCATTGTGATCGTATTCGTGACTCTGAAAATTTGGATATACAATAGGTTGGTTGCAAACATAGCATTGATAAATGATAAGATAAGATATCTCTCATCCACACGGCCAGCCATTTCGCTACACATAGTCCTCCATCTTTTAGTTAGGTGCTTCAAACTTTCGCCAACTCTTTGTTTTAATCCAAACACATCTTCAATACCAGGTCGCGAAGAATTATTACTTATATATTCTCCCAGGAATGTAGTCTGCAAATGATTAAAGGATGTTATTGTATTCTTTGGTATACCTTCAAACCATTTTTAACGCCTCCCCTGTTAGGCTGGATGCAAAATACTTGCATAATACGGCATCATGATTTTCCCATTGCAACATACACCTCACATAGGCTTTAATGTGTTGAATTGCACAAGTTGTTCCATCAAAAATGCTGGTTAACGCGGGCAAATTGCATTTCGGAGGTATTCCTCCTAGTTGTACTTCCCTAGCAAATGGAGTTTTCGCAGCTTCTTCTATAGCTTCATCCAATTGTCTTCGGCCTACTTCTCCTCTATTATTTAGCATTCCTCTCATTTCTTCTAATTATTTTAAGATTTGTTTATTTACACCTGAATTTTGATCCATTGGACTTTTTAATTTCGCCTCCCTTATTCTACGTTCACGTCTTTCTTTTCTCGCAAAATTTTGCATTTCTTCTTCGTTATCCTCATCTCGTCTTCTTCTGCGAGTCCCTTCTTCATCTCTATCTTGAATTCGCATATGATGATGTCTCTCATTTTCCCCTTCATGATTTTGTTCATTTCTTATTAATTATATTCGCTGTCTTTCATCCATCCTCTGTATTCTATCGTACTCTTCATTGATATTACCGTTATTCCGGTTTTGTGTACGCCTTCTTTATCGATTGTCGTGATTGTTCTGGCGAATTGTCTCCTGAAGATCTTGTTCTTTCATTTCCGCTCTCAATCTTTCACGTTCGCAAATTAAACGTGCTTGTTCAGCATAATGTCTTTCAATTTCTTCTTCAATTGTTTGTTGATTTCTTTGAGTTTCTCTCTCATGTAAAATTCTCCTTCCTTCCTCTCGATTCCCTTCGCCATCTTGATCATTTCGTCCCTGACGTTGTCCATTCTCTTGATTTCTACCATTTTGCTTATCATCAAAAGTTTCATTTTTTGGAACGTAACGATCATCAGTTCTTTCTCTATTTTTGCGATATTCTTTATTAGGATTTGATATTTCTTCCTGAATATTGTTTCTAGCATTAGTTGTGGGTGAATTTCGCCTCATCTCTCTTCTAGTCGATCTTGAATATGATTTTGTAATACTTCTCGATCTTCTACTCTGTAGTCTCATGTTTTCCATCCTCAATTCGTGATTTTTCCTTGTTAGATTTGCACGTTCTTCTGCCTCAGCTCTTCTTTCTTCATGTATTCTTCGTATCAGCGTTTCTAACGCTCCAATTTCCTCATCTCCATGAATTATTCCTTCATCTGCCTCTTGATTTCTCTCTACCTGTCTATGGTTTCTAGTTTGCTGTTTTTCTTCTACTTCTTCTGCGGAATTTGATTGCCAAATGTGTATACTCACCCTATCATAATCCATATTCCTTCCTTGTACTAGTGTTTGTTAAAATGGTGGTTGAATTTGATTTTCTCCATTATTTCTCATTCTAGTAGATTCTCCCATTTCACTTCTTTATCTTCCTGCAATTCTCTTGCTTCTTCTAACAGTAGTTGGTTGTTCTGATTATTTCTTCTCCTAGCCATTTCTTCAATGTTAACGAATTGCAAGAAATTATGTAAAATTCTTAATCAATCACTCCAAATCTTCACAAATCTCAATATTAATCTTCAATTTTTTCTAGAATAATCTTCAATGTTCCCTGTTTCTAGCGCCATTATGTAGTTGCAGGAAATCCTACACTACACCCCTCACAAGATTTCATTAATATTCAACTCATTTTAGATTAACAATCTTAATTTTATTGATCAATCTTTGAACAATCTTACAAGAAAAGATAAAGGAATCAAGAATAACCACTGCTCTAAATTTTCTCTCTCCTATTTACTTGCTTCTCACTCCGAAAAAGATCTCTCCCTTTCCTTTACAACTGAACGACTATTTATAGGGAAGTACAGAGTGGATGACAGCTAATCTGTCCTTTATTTTCGGATATGGCTTGCGACATTCTCGCAACCTTACAAATGTTAATCTCGTGAACTCTCTTATTTTCGCAGGACCATCACATTTTTCTCATGATTTTAGCTGACGTCATTTATTATGTCATTTCTGAAATTGTTCTGCAACACTGTTGTGTTGTATTGTTGATAATTTCTCTAAGGTATTATTGTTGCGAGATTCTGATCCTACAGATCTGAATATGGATAGTTTAATCACAACAAAAGATATTAATTCCTAGTATTAATTGTCTTGTTACAGCACAAGCAGCCACAGAATAATTAGATCATTTAAACATGAATTGAAACTTGAAACAACAACATATAAATACTCTAACGACCTAGGATGCTTGACATACAAGGTGAAAGTTATACATTGAGGTTCATAGATTAAACAATTCCTTAAAGAATTAAGCACAACAAGAACAAATTCATAACCAAAATCATCTAATATTAGATTAAGAGTTTCATCTCTAAGCCCTAGCTAGGAAATCAAAACATGAAGAAAACTGAATTTAAACCTAAACCTACAGAACAACTTGCACCGGATACTCTGGGCTTCAGTTCTTCATCACAATCCCATTTTCAACAAAGTACAACCACAAAATTAGGGATTTGATATTTTTCTGGGACTCACCACTGATGCATACTTCAAAATACACATCCACCCTGCGACGCCGTCTGAATTTGTCTTCATGTCTCAAAACATTGATTCAGTTTTCAGACCTAATTAGACAAACCCTGCTGGTCTTGTTCACCAAAGCCTCCCTATTGTTGTACATTTCATAATCTTGGGCTATGTTAAATGGGGACAAGAGAAACAAAAAGCAGTTGGACGATAGTTTGACAGAGATAATGAAAAGGAAAGATAGAGATGGGTAACAGTAGATAGAGGCAGAGAGTGGCAATGATGTTGGTCGTTTGGAAGCAGAGGGGAATGGGGTTACCAGACAATGGAAGAAAAGAAGGTAAGAGATAGGGGTGTACGGGTGGAAAGAACTGGTTACTTAGCAGATCTCTTCTTTACACGCCCAACTGGTTCAACTTGATTTAACAAGTCTAACACCCCAACTGTTCTTTCTCGTAGGTCACTGACTCAAGGGTTATACAGAGAGTAGCTTGATTAAATTTAATGTGAGAAAATGTAGTCCCCTTGTAACATGCACTTTGCAATTAGTATTTTCTCATACTTCTTTAACACCAACGATGCTGATATCTTTTTCCCATTTAGTGAAATCACCTACAATGCCACATACAATCAGATTATTCCGACGAAATTGATTACTAAAGGACATATACTCGAAATACAAGTTTTGGAGCAAAATGGAATATTAATGCACTTGAAATGAAATTAACGCCAACAAAATGATATAGAAATACGCATTTTTAGACACTTATCATCTGTGTTTGTAGCGATCTGACTATATGGACAGAAGTGTTATCTCAATAAATGCACCACCAGATGTAGGGATCTCAGAATTCTCGTCCATGACTGATTTAGTAAAATATGTAGAAAAAATTCTATCTAAACCTCCACCAAGTTTAAAATCCCTAAAAGTGTGTATAGGGCTTGAGAAAAGGCTTGAGAGTTTGTTTCTTGATGTTGTATTATATCTTCAGAAAGAGCAAGAATCTCTTGATAAGATAAATCAAGTTATGATGAATAATATTCATGTTGATATTGATGTTCTTATCAGTAAGGGTATTTCCTATGTCTCATGTGTCTCAGACAAATTGGATATAATACAAGAAGTATGCAAACATCATCTATCAGTCAGTTCTGTTAGAGCATAGCTCGGTTGAACCCACCAAGAGTTGGTATGTCAAGTTTGGTTGTCATATTTTAGTGAACCAAAACTCATTTAAAGAGTCGCTTGATTATTTACTAGAGTCAATTTCGTATAGGTTAGCTTAAAAGTATTAGGATATGAGACATTACAAGTATCACGTGAAGACTTGAAGAATGTGAAGAAGTAAGGAGCTACAACGACGACATCATCGTTCCACTTGAGGTTGGTAATATTTGACTTGAACTGTTTCATTCCCTAACATATCTTTCAAGTCATGCATATTCAAAACATAACTGCGAAGCTGTGAATGATTATACTCTAGTTAGACATAGTATTAAGGAATTACAATACGAAGTATAACGTCTATATTTTGAACTTCGTATGTATGACATCGACATAATCGTATGAATGCTATTGTGATTATGTATGGGTATGGGTGAATATTTCATCCTAGGAAACAATGTTTTACATTCGTTTAAAGGAAGTAAATTAAGAAACTTGTTTTGTGAATCAAAAGGGAAATCGCTAGGCTTATTGGTATTGTTATTCATTGCAAATCTATCGAATTACCAATACGTGTGTTTAGTATAACTGCTCATAACTTGTTTATGTATCTTGGTAAAACTATTCACAAGGCCTGACTTTTGTATTGGTATGACTTTTATTAGTAAGCCGATCTTAAGTAATCACCTAAGATGGTAAGATCGATATCTTGAATTTGGTATGACTAAATACTAGCCATTTGGTAACCAATCCTAGTAAGAGGTATGACCGATCACAAGAGAGAGTGTAATAGATACTTGTAAGAGGTTTAACAAGTTTTAGTAAGTTGGTGTAACCAATCCTATAACTTGGTCAACCGATCACAAGTTTTACCATAAGAAGTGGTAACCGATCCTAGTACTTAGTTAGCCATTTTATGGTAACTAGTGTAACCGATTCTAGTACCCACTTGGAGGTAGAGCCGAAACTTTATGTTGAGGTAGAACCGTGAAACCCATTAATGGTGATTTGATAGGATAATCAATCACATAGTTCTTGGAAGTCAGATGAACCAATTCTAAACTTGTTTGGAAGTGTGGCAAATCGGTTCCAAGATTGTAAATGTTGTGATGCCAACACCACACAGTTAGTTATTTGTTATAATTAGTTTCTTAGCTTTCCGTAATCAGGATTAAGTCCTTCCTAGTTTAGGCAGTCTTAAACTCGAGTTATGTTCTTGTTATTCAAGCCTGGAAGCTATAAATAGCCCGTCCGTTGTTTGCTTAGAACAACAATAAATATAACAAAAGTTTAGTTTATTTAGTTTTCTTCTCAGAGCTGGTGGCTGACCCCCAATTCAAAGGGTTTATCCAGCTCTTTCTTGTGTTTTAACCATCTCTCCAGTGTTAAAGGTTTAGAACCCTAACACCTAGATCAGAGCAGGTTTAGCTCAAATCTCAAAATCGATCAAAATTTTTTTTAGGGTTCTTGTTTTTTGATTATAATGTCTTACACTGATAACTTGAAGAACGTGCATGAATCGATCGCAGGGATTGCAGAGAATCTCAACGATTTGTCTGAAACTATTACCAACCTTCATGTTCATAATGAGGAAGTTCAGACTAAGAAGAAGGCAGAAAAATTGTTGGTACGTGCACAAGAACGTACTTCTCTTGTCAAAGAGATTTCTACAATACTCAATAACACGATGGAAAATTCTTTACGTACTGTGCTTAGGGAGTTTTTACCTCAGAGACAACAGCCTGTTGGTGCTGCACAACCTCCTCCACCACCTCCGCCACCTCCACCACCAATTTACCCTAACCATTGTCGACCACAACAGCTGCGCCCTAATATCAAATTTCCAAACTTTTCTGGTGAACACCCTGATGGCTGGATTTTCAATGCAGACCAATATTTTGGTGTGTACAATACATCTGATGCTCTTAAAATTATTGTTGCCGCTGCCCATCTTAAAGGCGAGGCCAATCAATGGTTTAGATGGCGAAGAACCAAAATTGAAGTAAATACGTGGGAACAGTTTTGTACTCTGGTTCGTGAAAGATTTGCTCCGCAGAAATTTTTTGATGCTCGCTTGGCTATCAACACCATTAATCAGAAAGGTACCGTACGTGAACATATATCTGAATTTGAGCATCTCTTAAACTTTGTTGATTTTCCAGAGGATTATTTGATCAGTTGCTTCATTCGTTCTTTAAAACCTCATATTGGTACTACGGTTAAGTTATTGGCACCACAAACATTACTTGAGACGTTTACCAAAGAACTTCATCAATAAGAAGCCTATGCAGCTGTTACTAAGGCTGTCGCAAGACAACCTTATCGTCCTCCTCCATTTAGGCCTGCTGCTACGGTACAACCTACTCCATATAACAAGTCATCTATACCACCAGTAGCTAGACGACTTTCCTTGCAAGAGCAGAAACAAACACGTGCCCAAGGCCTCTGCTTTAATTGTGATGAACTCTTTACACCAACTCACGTTTGTGCCAATCCCAGATTGACTATCTTAGATGTTGCTGAAATAGATACTGAAGTTGAGGATGTTTTTGAGCAACCTGTGGACAACAACCATGCTGACAATAATATTGAACCAGTTGAGTCTGAGGCCAAGATCACCTTACATTCTCTCTTGGGTACTCCTTTTCCTAGGACAATGCGTATTTCTGGTTTTACTAAAGGTCAAGCTTTAAAAGTTCTTGTCGACTCGGGTTCTACCCACAATTTTCTACACCCAAAGGTATCCAAATAGTGTGGTTATTCTATTTGCTCAACAGATGCTGACTTACGCGTAACAGTTGGTGATGGTGGTCAGATAAGTACTCAAGGCTCTTGTTTTAATATTCCAATTCAGTTACAGGACTATAGTTTTACTTCTGACTTTCATCTATTACCTATCAGTGGATGTGATGCCGTGTTGGGTGTCCAATGGTTACGTACGTTAGGTGAAATATCTTGGGATTTTACAGCTTTAACTATGAAGTTCAACATTCAATATGCTGACATTCTTTTGGTGGGAAATGACGTCTCAACTATAATGATGATGGATAGTTCTCCCATGTAGCATTTATTGAACAAGGAGCACTTTGGAATTCTGTTTCAATTATCTGAATTTAATGCATCTACAAGAGATTTAACTGCCGGACTACCACCTGAAATTCAACAATTATTATCAACATATTCCGACATTTTTCACTCTCTGATTCATTACCACCTTCTCGTGAGCATGATCACCACATTCCTTTACTACCTGATTCTTCTCCAGTTAATATTCGAACTTATAGGTACCCTCATTTTCAGAAGGCTGAGATTGAAAAAATAGTTACTGAGTTGAAGGAAGCTGGATTAATACGTACCAGTTCCAGTCCCTTTTCGTCTCCGATTTTAATGGTTCGTAAAAAGAATGGTACTTGGAGGATGTGTGTGGACTATAGGGCATTAAATAAACTTACTCTCAAGGATAGATTTCCTATTCCTTTGGTCGATGAACTCTTGGATGAGTTACATGGTGCGTGCTTCTTTACCAAGCTAGATTTACGATCTGGTTCTCTTCGAGCCAGATATTGCTAAGACAGCTTTTAGGACGCACGATGGCCATTATGAGTTCTTGGTCATGCCTTTTGGACTTTCGAATGCTCCAGCTACATTTCAAAGTTTGATGAACGATATATTCAGATCTCATTTATGCAGGTTTGTGCTCGTTTTTTTTATGACATATTGATATATAGTAAGAGTTTTTCTGAGCATCTTAAGCATCTGTCTATTGTGTTTGATATTTTATGTTCCAACAAATAGTCGTGAAAGAGTCTAAATGCACATTTGCTCAACCCTATGTGCGCTATCTCGGTCATGTTATCTCATCTAATGGAGTCTCAGTTGAAAATGATAAAATCAAGAGTATTCTTTCTTGGCCTATTCCTCGCACAGTTAAAGAGCTTCGAGCATTTCTTGGTCTTGCTGGTTATTATCACAAGTTTGTCAAAGATTTTGGCACTATCAGTAAGCCTTTGACTCAGCTATTAAAAAAGGATGCTTTTGTTTGGAATGATGATGCTACTTCTTCATTCAAATTGTTGCAGCATGCTCTTACTACAACTCCTGTATTAGCATTACCGGATTTTAGTAAGGAATTTTATCTTGAATGTGATGCTTTGGGTGGTGGTTTGGGTGCTGTGTTAATGCAGTCTGGAAGACCTATTGCTTACTACAGCAAACCGCTATCTGGTAAGAATTTGAATCTTTCAATATATTACAAAGAGATGTTGGCAGTCGTATCTGTTGTTCAAAAATGGCGTCCTTATTTATTGGGAAGATATTTTAAGATCTATATCGATCATAGAAGCTTGAAGTATTTTTTGGATCAAAAATTATCATCTATGGAACAACAAAAATAGTTATCTAATTTGTTGGGGTATGACTATGAGATTTTTTTTCGTCATGGCAAAGAGAACGTAGTTGCTGATGCTTTATCTCGTCTCTCCAGTCCTCAACTTCATTCAATCTCCACCCCTATTTTCTATTGGGTGCATGATATTGTCAAAGAATGTCATCAGTATGATGCCTATGGGTCATTAATTGCTAGTTTGCGTAGTAATCCTGGTTTCAAGCGCAACTTTACTTACATTGATGGCATTTTGCGATATAAGCAAAGGATTGTGGTTGTTTCTTCTTCTTCTTGGTGCTCCAAATTACTTGAAGAATTTCACACAACTCCAATGGGGGGCCATTCAGGTTACTTAAGAACCTTCAAGAGATTGCCACAAAAATTTTATTGGAAGTGAATGAAACATTCAATTAAAGAGTTCATTGATCGTTGTGACATTTGCCAACACAATAAAAATGAACCGATATTTCCTACTGGACTCTTGAATCCTTTACCCATTCTTGCTGATGTCTGGCTTGATATTTCAATGGATTTCATCGACGGGTTTCCTCTATCTGAGAGAAAAACTCTATTTTGGTTGTTGTTGATAGACTTTCCAAGTATGCACATTTTATTGCTTTGTCCCATCCTTATTCTGCAAGCATAGCTGCACAAGTATTTGTACACGAGGTGGTTCGTCTTCATGGGATGCCAAAGAGTATTGTCAGTGATCGAGATGCGATATTCATGAGTAATTTTTGGACTGCATTCTTTTCTCTCCAAGGCACGCAACTTTGTCACACTACAACATACCATCCACAATCTGATGGTCAGACTGAAGTTACTAATCGCACTTTAGAGTGTTATTTGCGCTGCTTTGCTGGTATGAAGCCAAAAGATTGGTTTAAATGGATTACCTGGGCTGAATGGTGGCATAACACAAGCTTTCATACTGTCATTCAAATGACTCCATATGAAGCCTTGTATAGTAGACCTCCTCCAACCATTTTATCATACTTACCAGGCTCTACCTCAGTCCATGATGTTGATATCAATCTTCAAGACAGAGATCACACTCTTAAATTGTTGAAGTCTCACTTGCATCAAGCTCAAGCTAGGATGAAGAAATATGCTGACTCTCACAGAACATAGCGTCATTTTGAGATTGATGATTGGGTCTATTTGCGTCTATAACCATATCGACAAACAATTGTTGTTAGTCAATCTTTTTCGAAGCTTTCTCCTCGTTTTTACGAACCCTTTCGAGTCTTGGAGAAAATTGGAACAGTGGATTATAAATTGGAGCTTCCTACCAATAGTCGAATTCATCCCGTTTTCCATGTTTCTCAGTTGAAAAAGAAACTCGGCACAACTGTTAATATTGTTGCTGCTTTACCAGATGTGATAGACTATGACAAATGGGAACCATCTTCCATTTTACAGAGACGGATGTACAAGAAGGGAAATCATGCTTGTACGCAATGGTTAGTGCAATGGAAGAACCATTCTGCAGATGAAGCAACTTGGGACGACACTGATGATTTCATTACGCGATTTCCAGAATATAAGACTTGAGGACAAGTCTGTTTTCAAGGAGGGTGGGATGTTGTGATGCCAACACCACACAGTTAGTTATTTGCTATAATTAGTTTCTTAGCTTTCCGTAATTAGATTAATTCCTTCCTAGTTTAGATAGTCTTAAACTCGAGTTCTTTTCTTGTTATTCAAGCCTGGAAGCTATAAATATCCTGGTCGCTGTTTGCTTAGAACAACAATCAATATAACAAAAGTTTAGTTTATTTAGTTTTCTTCTCAGAGCTGGTGGATGACCCCCAATTCAAAGGGTTTATCCATCTCTCTCTTGTGTATTGACCATCTCTCCAGTGTTAAAGGTCTAGAACCCTAACAGTAAATATGAAAAAGGATTTACAAAGTAAAGATGCCGACATACTTTGAACATGTGCAGTAACTCTTATCTTTTATTGTTCAAAGATATTCCTTAATAGATAAAGGAAAATCCCGGATCGAAATAAAATTGAGAATCTTTTAATTAAGGTTTTTAGTTTTTATATGCTTTTAATTTCCAGCAATTAAAATGCATATCTTTAGAAAATAAAAATTAGTAATGTGCATTTACTAGTTGGAGATTTCTACTGAGATTTCGGTCATTAATTGGACAGAGTATTTCCAGGAATTATGAAAACCAAATTTGGCTTTATTGCATATCTTTGAGAATATTCGGTTTTGGAAATTCCTTGGCGTCCGAACTTCCTTGTCTATAAATACTGAAGTTTGCATTTCTAGCAAACTAATCCTCAGAGCCAGCAAAACTACCTAGTTGTGTTGTTACTGGTGGAGCCGCCTATTCGGAGAGGAAAGTACCCAAATTAGGAGAAATCTTTTACGACCGCTCAGTTTAAAGACTTCTTTGGGATTAAGAAGCTCTATTAGTATCGTTGGTGGGAAACTAGATAATTGCAGATTATTATTAGTTTTCAATTGATTTGATTGACTAACGGAGGTTGAACTTTGATCGCATCTAGCTTGTTTATGCTTGAGAATCTTATATTCTGATATAAGATTCACTCAAACTAGATCGAAGTTTCGACGGGGATGTTTAGACTGTTTGTAGATCTAAAGATGTCTTGTGATAATCCATTGTTAACAGACTATGTTCAGTATGTGATTGATCACAAAAGATTCAGGTTGATTTTATGCAGGTGTTTATTGAAGAACTAAGAAGATTTGAAGACGAAGAAGATTTCCGATTTGGGTTCATAATCTTTGGTGTGCACAATACTTGTTTCGGCTGGAAAAGGATCCAACTATAATCGGTTTATCTTTGTGATAGATTTTATTGATTAGTTGAGTAGATCGGCATCAATACGTTTCTTTGTGATTAAAACTATTGATTGCATAACCTTAACAATTACTTTAGTAGTTGTTGAAAAGATAGATCTAACGACCTGACAAAGGAGTTTATTGGGATAAACGGAAGAGCCTTTTATCAAACTCCTATCACGTTGTTTGAAAATAGTTGTTACCGAATAGATTTGTTGTTCCTTTACTATTTGGAATACGAACCAAAGGAACTGTTCCAAGTGCGTGACTTATTGCAAGTTGGAGGCGCAGGTATACAGACGGAAATAGGTGAACTATTGGTTTAGTTGTTTGGTCTCAACTATACGAAGTTGGTTTAGATTTTGTATAGCGGCTTAATCCTGAGAGTATTCAATTCTGGATAAGGTCCCGGGATTTTTCCACATTTTTGGTTTCCTCGTTAAAAAAATCTTGTTGTTCCATTTACTTTTAATTTCCGCATTATAAATATTTTATTATAATTAAAGTAAATTGCACTTTGTACGTTAACAGGGCACTTGATATTGATCCCATTAGTTTCGGTTATTTCCGTACCTTTTATCAAGTGATCACTTTGTTGTTGTATTGTCTCGATTCAATATCCATAGACAATCACACAAAGTGTATTGGTTTTTCTCCACTTTCCTTTGATATTTAATTCACGAGTTAGGCCAGTTCGGACTAACCCTATATCAAGTGGACACTGTGTTGAAATATTCCTTGAGTGATTGTATCTCCAAGAGGTTTATACACAGTGGGTCTTGTATAGGTTGTGACCAAAATAAAAGATTGTGGTGTATTTGGGTACCCTCGTCTTTTCAATTGGTCTCAGAGCAGGAAAACACGAAAAGATCTAACGATCTGTGTTTGGTGCGATCCAACCTATAAGACATGAGTCAAAGTAGAGTTAAGCGATCGAGAGCGAAAACTAAAGAAAGACTCAGTTAATGTGTCACAAGATATGTGCTCAAAAGGAGATAGTTCTTCAATTTCAGTTTGCTCAATTGATGATGTCTCTAACGAGATATCTTTGAGTTTTATACTTGAGATTTCTAATGAAATATCAAGTGTAAAAACATCTGAACTAAAGGAATTGAGCAAACAATTTCTTATTTGTTCTAATGATCTTCTTTCAGCACTTGAAAAAGAACGAGATTTAACTTTAAAGTTTGAAAATATCGATAAAGAGCATAATTTGCTGAAAGAATAATTCTCACAACAAATACAGAGTCTTAAAGACAAAATATGACTAGTCTTTCTCAAGCTGAGAAAGATCGTAATGCGGCTCTTGAAAAAGTACATTTGTTGGAAGAGAAACTTGTTGAATCTGATGCAAGGATTAACTCTCAACAAAAGAACTTTGAAGAGAAAAAAGGAGAATATCTCACATGAGAAAAACGCCTTGAGGCTGATCTAGCTAGTGCTCTTGATAAAATCAAGACGTTGGAAGAAGAAAATTTGGACCTTAAAAAGTTCAGTGTTAGCTCAAACAATTTAACCTCAATGTTAGAAGCAAGTAGAAATCATCGTGATACACGAGGATTGGGCTATAAGGGAATAGATGCTTCAGATATTAGAAAAGAGATAAAATCTGTTGAAGCTACAAATTCTTCTAAACCAGAGGCTTCCACCGATGTAAAAGATACTCGTACTTCTAGTAAAGAAGTAAAACTAGTCAAGCCTAAGAATTCAACCAGCAACAATCAAAGAGAGGACTTATGCTAATGTTAAGAAACCAACAATGTTGAACAAAGATAAGAAGAAGAAGAAGAAGAAGAAGTAAAATCGTCGAGCTCCAATGCAAGAGGATCCACAAAAAGGTAACATTAAAACTCAGACTTCGTATGTCACTAAACATTGTTGTTATTGTGGTAATAAAGGGAATATGGAACGGGGATGCAATATTCATAATATAAAAGGTACACTTTCTTTCGTATCAAACGAATTGGCTAAGATTGCTCCCCAAAGGAACTCGGATCGATATTGTCCAAAGTTTAGGCAAAAGAATTATTACAATGATAGTTCAAATTTTTCCTATCGTTCTACAAGGCTATCTGATAAAAGACACGAATATAGAAAGAGAGATGACTTTGTAAATGCTAAGACAAGATCTGATGTTCCAAATTGGAGAAAAGTTGTTTCTCAAAGGACAATGGTTCTAATGGTATGAAGGAGAAAGCTGCTTCTGCGAAACCCTCCTCTAAATGGGTCCCAAAATCCTCCATAGCCAAAAAGGGACCAAAAGTCAGTCACAAGAATGACTCTCAGATGTTAATTGTTGGCGACAATAATTACAAGAGTTTTCTTGAAAGACTAAAGAAATACATTATGTCTGAAATCTCTTGTACTAGTGAACGTTGTGATAATGACACTCTTCATCACAAGTATTCAAAGAAGAAAAACAATAGATGCAACAAGAGAAAACAAACCAAGCAAGAGGTCAAGAATGATGATTCTGTCTTAGTCACTCGTGACGAACTGATAGACGCATTTATGTGTCTATTTTGTTCTCAATGTTATGTATTGTTAGTGCTCGATATTGTACTAATTATGGTTTTTTGTGTGTTTGTAGGTATTTTTGAGCAATAATCATTTTTGGAGAAATCGGCTCGAAAAGTTGCTAAAGGCACCTCCGGAGGACACCTGCTATTCGGACCCTCATTTTGGATAAGGGGTACCCTAGTGATAAGGGGCATCCACCGCTATTTTCACCCTGGAGCTACTATTTCCACCCCGCGGCTAAGTGCACCCCTACTCTGGTTAGGGGGCGCACCTTCTTCATTTTCAGAAAACCAGAAAATGGCGGGAAGAATTGGTTTGAAAAACGAGAACTTCTGGAAGAATTCGTAGGAGATTTTCTCGTGATTTTCTGTTGGACTTGGATATATTTCATCCTGTTGCATTCTATCAGGGTTGGTAATTGTCTTGGAATCGAAAAACCTGGGTTGTGTACGTGGATTTCACAAAACAGAGGTCTTGAGGAGTTCTCGGGTTTCTGGGAGTTATGTGTAAGATATTCACGTGGATATGGGTTATAAACTATGTAGTCGATTTCGGTCATTTCGGCCGAAATTTCCGCGAAATTCCGGATTTCGGTCCAAGAAGACACGATTTTGTTAATTTCGGTCGGACGATGCGAAAATTTCGGCCGGAAACGCGTTTTTCGGTCGAAATTGATTTGTCTTGGCCGGATTTTTTTTTCTTTTTAAATTGAGTGGACTAATATCACGTACAAAAATTAAAAAGATTAATTTACTCACTAGTATTATTGCTTGTTGCTGTGTTTGAATTTCTTGAGCTAAAATCATTATTTGGTGTTGATGATGAGGAAGGTGAACAACCAGATTTACTAATACTATGTTTCTTTTAAGTGATTATCGATACGAGGATATAAAATATGAAACCGAGATTTTACCGAGATTTTAAAACGGAGTTTCCCCGGGACAAAGTTGTACCAGTATCTCGGTGTCGACCGAGACAATCCGAAATCCGAAATTGACTACCTTGGTTATAAACAGTCTGTTATGACATAACAGGGTTGTTTACGCGTGACATAAACGATAAATAAGGAGTTTACAGGGGAGTTAGAAAGAATATCGAGACGCTGTTGATTATTTTTGGGAAGAATTTGTATGTTTGTCTTAGTCTGTAGTAACTGGCAATGTGCTGGAGTATGCTAGATTGAAGATGACCAGACGAATGAGATAAAAAAGGAGAATTCATCAGCTGCATGAGCGTGTACAAGTCAAAAAGAGAAGGAAATCTCGGTGATTCCCGTAGGAGTAAAGAGAAAATATTCTTGCATTCAACCGAGAAAATTTGGAGATTATGACGAGAGATTTTCTTCTGTTGTCTATATAAAGAGGTTACGTGACTCATAGAGGAGGATCGAGAGTTGGGAGAGGAGACAAAGAGGAATAGGAAGCTGCAGAGCAGATTTTTCTGCTGCAGGGAAGAAGAACCTGAAGAACATAAAACCGTATATAACTGTCGTTTCAAGGGTCACATATTTAACAGTTTGTAACGGTCAGTTTGTAACGATTATCTTCAGTTTGTGACAAGTATTGTAACACTGATCTCTGTAACGCCTTATCAGTGTTGCGGATTACCTGAGTCATATTTTCCTCTTTGTAAGCACCTTTTTGAGCAATGAAAATTCCTTTGAGTGCGTTTTCACCATGCGGAGCTAGAACCCATCACTGGGACGACGGAGGAAGTTTTTTTTCACCCATGTGGTAATTTTATTTAATTCCTATATGACTGTTTTCACTATTATAATTGATTTATAATTTTTCTTGATTATTTGTGATTTCGTTTGATGTCGCATGCTTAGTATTAGGTATTTTTGATGCGTCATGCTTGTGATTTACACATAATTCTTTATAAAATCTATCTTGGCAAAGATTTAGAGTCGATGTTTGTTATTTTATGAGCTTTAATTGTCCGGAATTAATAGTTGAACCGCATGAATGTGAGAATTGGTGGAATCCCGAGTCCCAGTCATCTCTTCATCCCGTCACCATTTTTGTAAATATATTTTCTTGTTTTTAGTATTTTCCATTATTTAAGCCTAAAATCAATTTCAACAAAGTCCGAGTGAACGATAACTCTATTTACCACTATAAAAATTCGATCAATTTTTGGTGCCGCCGACGTGGACTTGTGTATAGATTTTTTTATTTTTTATTTTTTTTTGTATCTCAATCACTCTATTTCACCCTACCAATGGTAAAAAGAAAAAAAAAGAAGTGATCAGGATTCTTTCGATGTTTCCATCACGAGATATGGCGAAACTACCATATTGTTTTTCTAACACCTGAGCTCTGTGCTTTTATGAATAGAATCTTTAGATGTTTCCATCTAATCAGATTGGTTCCTCAACTCCTATAACCAAGATGCTTCCATCCACTTAGATTGGTTAGTGCCATCTGATAGACGCATTTATGTGTCTATTTTGTTCTCAATATTCTGTATTGTTAGACTCGATTAAGTACTTATTGTGTTATTTTGTGTTTTTGTAGATGTTTTTAGAGAAATAAGCCTTTGCGGCGAAATGAGCTCAAAAAAGTGATGATTTACACCCCGGAGAAAAGTACTAAAGGCACCCCAGAAATGCACCGGAAGCGTCCCAGAAATGTACCGGAGGAACCCAGAAAAATTACTATTTCCACCCCAAAATTACTATTTCCACCCCAATTGCTAAAGGGACACCCGTACAGGATTAGGGGGAGGACACTTTTCTTCTCATAATTCAAATTTCATTTTTGGCGGGAAAATATATTCTCTCTCTGGCAGATTTTCAATCAACAAAATGAAGGTGTTGTGGTGCGATTCAATGGCTAAAAATTGGTAGGAAGATGTGATATAGCTTAAGGAATACAGTATGTGTGTCAGACTCGATCGAATTTGGCTAGAATCGGCTAAACAAGTCATCATCAGAGAACATGGCAGTCACGGGTTTGAGAGGATTTTTTGAGGGATTCGGACGTGTTATGATGATGCATGGAGGACTCTAGCACACTTTTGGACCGTGTAGAAGCTAAATAAGGGAGTATCAGAGGC